>NC_025993.2:18615339-18741021 GCF_000442705.2 Elaeis guineensis | reverse complement strand
ATCTTTCTGGGGATATACACTCGAATTGACCTGTTATCTGTTAAATTAGATTCTAAGTAAGTCTGTAATTAAGACTCCATATGAGATATGGACAGGACGTAAGCTAGCACTTTGACACCTTAGGGTCTGGGGGTGCCCGACCTATGTCAAACGGTTAGTTACAGATAAACTTGGATCTAGGTCTGACAAATACACATTCATAGGATACCCCAAAGAGACCAAAGGATATTTTTTCTACCATGTTGATGAACAAAAGATGTTCATCAGCCTTAAGGCAATCTTTTTAGAAAAGAAGTTCCTTGGTGAAGGAACCGTTGCCTCTAAGGTTGAACTTGATGAAGTTCAATAGGTAGAAGAACCGACACCAATAGCTGAACCTGAGTCAGATTTGATTAGATCAAATCTGGAGCTCAATGTACCTACATCATTAAGGCGATCCGATAGAGTATCGCGTCAGCCAGACAGAAATTATGGTTTCTTGGTCCGGGATGGTGATCCCATCGAACTCGATAAGAACGATGAGGATCCGATCACCTATATAGATGCAATGCAGAGATCTAATTCTGAGAAATGGCTTGAAGCCATGCAATCCAAAATGGAGTCCATGAAGGTCAATGATGTATGGACATTGGTTGACCCACCTGAAGGAGTTAAATCCATTGGGGATAAATGGGTCTTCAAATGAAAGAGGAGCATAGACGGAAAGGTGGAGACCTATAAAGCTCATCTGATTGCCAAGAGGTATCATCAACGTTATGGTATTGACTATGACGAGACGTTCTCCCTTGTGGCAATGCTCGAATTCATTCAGATAATGCTGGCAATAGCTGTCCATCTGGATTATGAGATCTGACAGATGGATGTAAAGACAGCTTTTCTGAATGGAGAGCTGATCGAAGAGGTGTATATGATACAACCTGAGGGGTTTACATCCACAGATGAGTCCAAGGTGTGCAAGCTTCAGAGATCCATTTATGGATTGAAGCAAGCTTCTCAGAGTTGGAACATGCATTTTGATAAGGTGATTAAAATGTATGGCTTCATTAAGAATGGAGAAGAGCCCTGCATCTATAAATGGGTAAATAATCCAGTTGTGGTATTCCTTATCTTGTACGTGGATGATATTCTCTTAATCGAAAATAACATCCCTGTACTACAGAGAATAAAAGTTTGGTTGTCATCGCAGTTCTCCATAAAGGACTTGGGTGAAGCATCCTACATCCTAGGGATGAAGATCTATAGGGATAGATCTAAAAGGATGCTTGGGTTATCCCAGTCTACGAACATAGACACTGTGCTGAAGAGATTTAGCATGGAGAATTCCAAGAAGGGCTATCTACCGATAGGCTATAGAATTTCTCTCTAAGAAGGATTATCCGATAACTCTTGAAGAGAGAGAGCATATGAGTAGAGTCCCATATGCTTCGATCGTGGGATCTATCATATACGTCATGATATGTACAAGGCCAAATGTGGCATACTCACTACAAGTAGTGAGTAGATACCAATCTGATCCTGGAGAAAACCACTGGAAAGTGGTTAAAGTCATCCTTAAGTATTTGAGAAATACTAAGGACCAATGGTTAGTTTATGACGAGTCAGATCTAAAACTTGTGAGGTTCACAAACTCCAGCTTTCAATCTGATCATGATGACAGCAAAAGCATGTCAGGTTATATCTTTACTCTGAATGGTGGAGCCATCTGCTGGAAGAGTTCCAAGCAGCATACTGTGGCAGACTCTGTTTGTGAGGTGGAGTACATCACAGCATCGAATGCCACGAAGGAAGCTGTGTGGCTGAGAAAATTCATCATCGAGCTCAGAGTAGCATCCTCTCTCGATGGTCTAGTCCTGCTCTACTGCGATAGCACTGGTGCCATAGCTCAAGCAAAGAAACCCAAAGCACACCAACGGATAAAGTATATTTTGCACTGTATCCACCTAATCCGGGAGATCATGGATCGAGGTGACGTCGACCTTCAGAAGATCGATGGAAAGGAAAACCTGACCGACCCCTTCACTAAAGCCCTGGTGATAAAGGAGTTCGATAATCACAAGTCAAAGATACGTATTAGATACTGTGCCGAGTGGCTTTAGGACAAATGAAAGTTGTTGAAAAATATGTCCCAAAAGTCAATCATCAATCTGTTGACGGTTGAGCAATCTTGTATTGTAATTAATTTATTAATAAATAAAATATATTTTTAATATTTTTATCATAAGTTTTTATCTTCTAATGAACTCCATTGTTATGATAAAGTCCTTAAGAATATTTAGGTTCAATAAAGAGAAAATTTATCGATTAGTCCTTAAAACTATTCACGACCAAATGATAGGCTGTTAATAAGGACGACATCTTCTATCGAGCATAGGTCGCTGTAGGCCATATGGGTTGGTTGTCCTCTTAACCAAGGAGTGTAGAGACACTGATATGGCATACAGGTGAGATGTAAGGATACATCATCATTGAACGTGACCAACTCTAGAGCATTCTGCTATTAAGAATGTCTCTGATGGGATATAGGGATAAGTATCCCTTAGACCTGAGATCGCCTCAATGACTTGCAAACAACTCACTGTGCTTTAGTACTGAACTAACTGAATTTTTAATTCAGTGATGGAAGGCTTCTGGGCACAGTCAAGTACTTGCGAAGTCGGAGTATGATCGAGATGGGATTGACCACTCCAAGTGTTGGAGAAGAATGAGTCACTGTCTTTCAATTTAGCAAAACTTTGGCCAGAGTAATCCATCAGATGGATTTAATTTTTTGAAATACAATGTGGACAACCTGATCAGAGTTGACAGTTGAACTCTGAGGTGTCCTATGAGCATTTTGGTAAAGGGGATGAATTATATGGAAACTATATCTACATGGGTTCTAAAGATGTTGTTCTACACATTTGACCTATCCGACTGTCGGGTACCGTTGCTAGATGGTCACTTCGATTGGTACAAAAATTTATTTCTATGCTACCTGCTTAGATTCGGACCTATGAGGTTACACACATTAGAGTTCACGATCTGATCAGATGGTTGATCAATGATTAAGAATTATTTTAGGGTTAAACAATTAAGAATCATTTTAGGATTAAACGATCAATACGATTGACATTTAACCTAGTGCAAGTATTGCAGGAGGATCGATTAGCAATTTGATTGCTAATTAGTTTAATTTGATTAAGTCAAAGGGCTGAGATTAAGTCTAATTAAATATAATTTAATTAAATTTAGTTTGGGCTTGATTGGATCAAGTTCAATTGGTTTATTGGATAAGCGAAATGCAAGAAAAAATTAGTCCTAGTTCAATTAGGAATTGAGTCAACCTAATTTCTAATTTGATTAAAAAATTAAATCAAATTTAAATCTAATTTAATCCAATTAAATTAGGCTCTTAATTTGGTTAAGACCTATTTTAATTAGGTTGATTTGATTTTAGTTTGATTTGGTTTGAGAAACCAAATTTGAACAAGTCATAGATTGAATCCTAGTAAGACTAGGATTCCACCTTGTGCCACCTTAGCCCCCCACACCCACTCTCTCTTATCCCATGCCCACTCTCTCTTATTTTGTATGACAAAACCCTCTCTCCCAGGTCTTCACACATGTCCAAAACTTTCCTCTCTTTCTCTCTTATATGGAATGTGGTTGTGGATCAAGTCAAAGTAGAAATTAGTTTGGATTTCAAATTCTATGAGATAGAGTTTTAGGAAATCAAAACTCTTTCCTTATGGCACTGATTTTATCCAAATTTTTTTTAAAATTTTTGTAACTTTTATGGCACATAATATGTTCCCTTTTCTGGTGGTCCATAGTAGAAAAAGAAGGAGGGGATGCCCAAGAGTTGGGCGCCCCTTGTCTTGTCTTGTTTGGATAATCCTTGACTAGATATTTGACCTAGACAAGGACTCTTCATATCTCTCTATTTAAAATAGATTTTTTCATAAAATTTTTGTAAATTATAGAGAATTGAGAGACCTTCGAAGCATCCAAAAATCAAAGAAAAAGAGTCTTGGGGCATAGAGATCTAATAGACACAAAACTAGGTGTCTGGGTTAGAGCAAAGAAAAGAAGTGGGTCTTCTTCTAGAGTTGCTGGGTTCATCCCTTCCCTTCCTCCATCTATAAGTTTTGTGAGAGTATCTTATCTAAAGCTCTTTCTTTCACTTCTCATCTTGGAAGAGTCCAAATCAAGAAGAAAGAGGCATCTGATCGACCATCGAAGAAGGATCAGCGCAGTACTAGCATACTGTGCTGATTTTCTGGACCAGGACTTCTGATCGTGATTCATGGGCTCATGTGGATGACTCCTAGAGATCAGACATGTGTGCGACTTACAACATCATCCTCAAGCCTGGATCAGCAAAGTTAGAATGTCTAACTTGCAAGGTAATAGATCTGATCTATTATATTTTACATACATTAGATGTAGTATAAAAACATATGGATATTATCAACATGTAGTTCTTGCTCTTTATATTTTAATTTTTAATTTAATATCATATAATAATTATGTAATAAAATATTATATCTAGAGATTCTCTGATTTTATAAGATAAATTTTGATTTATTTTAGTCTTCTGCTGCCTGATCTTGAAAAAATTTCAAGATCTAACCCTGAAACCCTAGATCTGGTTCCTTCAATTGGTATCAGAGCCTAAACTATTTATTACATGATTATTTATACATATTTAGATTATTTTTTAGATTAGATCTAATTTATAATCTGATTGTTAAATCTAAAATTAAAAATTTTAGATCAATCATGAATTGTAGATTGTCCTACTATAAGGTTTACTCCTTACAGTGCAAAGGTTATCCTAGTTCGTGTAGATCTATCTTTAATCAAAAATTTGTTAGATATGATCTAGATTAAATTTATGATTTATTAAATTTAAAAAATATTTAAATCTAAAATAAAATCTCTTTGTTAATAATTTTTATGCAAAAAAAACCATCATATATTTGTCTGAAAAATTTGTGCAGTTTAAAGGTGAAATTATTTCAATTATATGAAACTGTTTAGATTAGATCTAAAGTAGTTTCATGCTTATTTCACTTGCATTTTGATTACGAATTAAACATGCAACTTGGTTGGTAGAATCATGTTGTAAAAATATTTTACAAACATGAAAATTATTTTCGAAAAGCCGAACCCCAACGCTCAGCCCAAAACTTAATTGAGAATTAAGAAGTTGTTTGATTAGATTCTAAGATTGTGAATTGATGAACCTAAGATACAAACCATAACACATTGGGTTAATAGGTTAGTGAGAATTAGGTCCATTAATTGGGTTAGACCTAAGGTTAGGTTAAAGATGGACTTAATTAGAGAATTGACTAAATCTGATCAATTGTTGTCTTAGATTAGGTCAAAGATTCTCTAGATCAATTACAATAATTATAGTTGGTCAAGTCCATATCTTTAACGAGAACCAAATAGACTTGATTCTTGGCTAAGCGGTCTAGCACGAACTGTTAGGTTAATCTAATCAAAACTAATTAAACCAGTTGATGTCTAAGGTAAACCAGACCGGTGATTTTTAATTGGCAGCCCGCTTACCTGGTCATTTCTGATGGTGTCTAAGACAAACTTTGGCAGATCCTCCCATCGATCGAACCTACCTGACCTCTTGGTGAAATTATGTTTTGATCAGATCACTTGACTATTCGAGCTAACCCATGTCAGCTAGGTAAATCAGTGTGACTATTTAGGTACTCCTAGACCAGCCCTTTTAATGGTCTCCTTTGAGCTAACTTGGTGAAGCCAGTAGGAGGATCATGATTAGCTGGTTCATCTGGCCTCCTTCTCTAAATCAATTAAATCTTCTAAAATTATTAGATCCTTAAAATAAAATAGTTATGGTGATAACTAGATCAAGCCTTCCATTAAGTGGATGATAATGGGTCCATCAGTTGGATAATCATTGGAGGCCTAAAGGCCTGGTGCTTATCAGCTGATGAAATTATCATTCATAATATGATTTCTTGATAGCATCTTTCTAAATGGTGGTTAGGTTAGCCAACCAAAATTGGGCCTAATCATTCATTGGCTAGATGAGCCAAATATGGTCATGTTAATGGTTGGACCTAACCAGACCTTTTCAGTGGAAGCCAAAGCCTACTGATTAGGGACTGGAGCAAAAATAAAATTATTAGAAATTATTTAGAAAAATAATTAATTATGAACCTATCCTTAGATGTACATGGGTTGGCTAACCAAAGTTGGGCTTGTGTGCAGTCTAAGTGGATTCTAGTACCCACTAAGAAATTTGGATAATTCCTTGAATTGGAGGTAGAGGTTACCAATTTGAATAAAATAGTGAGAGAAACTTTTTGATTAAAATTCAAATCTTTAGATTTAATGAATCAATTACTAATTAGGTTATAATTTTTTTTTGTGCAGATATGGCCACTTCCCTATCGCTCTGATCATTGTTGGACAATGATAAGTTGGTAGGATCCAACTTCGATAGCTGATACCAAAAGTTGAAGATAATCCTGGAGCATGAATGGATCCTATATGTGATAACGGATCCTACACCTGAGGAGCTAGCTGCCAATGCACGTGGAATAGTTAGAGACACTTACCAGAAGTGGCTCAGTGACTGGACCACGATGCGCTGCATCATGCTAGCTGCCATGAGCGATGAGTTCAGTCACAGATTTGAGATGACTCAACCAAAGGATAAGCTTCAAGTGTTGGAGGATGCCTTTGGCACACTCGATGACGTGGAGAGACACAAGACTAGTTGTGCCATCTTCAATGTCAAAATACGAGATGGTGCCTCTGTCTCTGATCATGTATTGTACATGATTGAGCTGATGGAGCATTTGAGCAAGCTCGACTTTTCCTTGCATGAGCAGCTTGGGAAAGATGCAATACTGAACTCGCTGTCCAAGTCTTATCTCTCATTCCTCACTCATTATAGAATGACAAAACCTGAAGTACACTATCATGGGTTACTGGGGTTGCTTCAGAACTTTGAGAAGGATCACCAACTCCATAAAAAGTTGGTAAACTTAGTGGAAAGTTCATCTTCTGATTCTTGATCCTTTAAGAAAGGGAAGAAGAACAAGAAGAAGAAAGTGAAGAAGGTGCAAGTTCAGGCTGAGACATCAGTGTAGGGCCAGACTAGAAAGATCAAGCTCGATAAGAGTCAAGCTGAATGCTTCTTTTGCAAGAAGTGGGGACACTGAAAAAGAAACTGTCCTCAGTACATTGCCTCCCTGGATCTGAATAGGTAGAGAAAGAAGCAAGCTGTTGCTGGGCAAGGTATTTATATGATAATTTCTTGTAATTTTTCTATTTGTGATATAACTGACTAGGTATTGGATATCGGCAGCCCTTACCATATTTGTAATTCATTGCAGGGGTTGCAGGTCAGTAGGAGATTCGAGCAAGGTGAGAGGTTCCTGAACATTGGAGATGGAAGACCAGTTCTAGCATTAAGAATCTTGAAACTTGTATTTGAGTCCCATACCATTGTTCTTAATGATTATCATTTCTGTCTCAATTTTTTTTTAAATGTTATTTCTGTAGGCCTTCTGACCAAAAATGATTATGAAATTTTAATAAAGAAACAAGTTTGTAATATCATTTTGAATGGTGTTACTATTTTTTGTAGACATTTGAACAATAGTGTGTATATGTTATCACAACCTGTTAACGTAGTCTATTCTACAGGCAAGCACCCTAGATTAGATAGTGTAACACATATCTACTTATGGCACTATAGGCTAGGTCATATAAAAAAGAATAGGATAAATAGGTTGACTCAAGAGAGAATTTTTGAAGTCAGTGATTGTAAATCACTTTCAATCTGTGAATCCTGTCTTCTTGGTAAAATGACCAAGTCACCTTTTACTGAAAAAGGTGAGAGAGCTACTGAGCTCTTGGGCCTAGTACATACTGATGTATACGGGCCCATGAGCACAAATGCTAGAGGTGGATATTTCTACTTCATCACTTTCATGGATGATCTATCCAGATATGGATATGTCTATCTGATAAAATATAAGTCGGATTCATTTGAAATATTCAAACGATTCCGAAATAAAGTAGAAAAATAAACTGAGAAGAGTATTAAAACTCTTCGGACTGATCGAGGAGGGGAATACCTTTCTAGTGAGTTTCTCACATATCTAGGAGAGAATGGGGTTCTCTCCCAATGGACTCCACCAAGAACACCACAGTATAATGGTGTGTCTGAAAGGAGAAATCGGACTCTTTTAGACATGATCCGATCCATGATGAATTTTGCCAGCTTGCCACTTCTGGGGATATTCACTCGAATCGACCTATTATCTGTTAAATAGTATTTCAAGTAAGTCTGTAATTAAGACTCCATATGAGATATGGATAAGGCATAAGCCAGCACTTTCACACCTTAGGGACTGGGGGTGCCCGGCCTATATCAAACGGTTAGTTACAGATAAACTTAAACCAACATCTGACAAATACACATTCATAGGGTACCCCAAAGAGATCAAAAGATATTTTTTCTATCATGTTGATGAACAAAAGGTGTTCGTCAGCCTTAAGGCAACCTTTTTAGAAAAGAAGTTCCTTAGTGAAGGAACCGTTGCCTCTAAAGTTGAACCTGATGAAGTTCAACAGGTAGAAGGACCGACACCAATAGTTGAACCTGAGTCAGATTTGATTAGATCAGATCCGAAGCCCAATGTATCTGCACCATTAAGGCGATCTGATAGAGTACCGCGTCAACTGGGCAGATACTACGATTTCTTGATTCGGGATGGTGATCTCATCGAACTTGATGAAAATGATGAGAATTCGATCACCTATATGGATGCAATGCAAAGACCTGATTCTGAGAAATAGCTTGAAGCCATGCAATCCGAAATAGAGTCCATGAAGGTCAACGATGTATGGACATTGGTTGACCCATTGAAGGGGTTAAACCCATTGGGTGTAAATGGGTCTTCAAAAGGAAAAAGCATACAGACAGAAAGATGGAGACCTATAAAGCCCATCTGGTCGCCAAGGGGTATCATCAACATTATGGTATTGACTATGACGAGACGTTCTGTCCTGTGACAATGCTCAAATCCATTTGGATAATGCTTGCAATAGCTGTCCATCTGGATTATGAGATCTGACAGATGGATGTAAAGACAGCTTTCCTGAATGGAGAGCTGACCGAAGAGGTGTATATGATATAATCTAAGGGGTTTACATCCATAGATGAGTCCAAGGTATGCAAGCTTCAGAGATTCATTTATGGATTGAAGCAAGCTTCTCGGAGTTGGAACATGTATTTTGATAAGATAATCAAAATGTATGGCTTCATTAAGAATGGAGAAGAGCCCTACATCTATAAATGGAAAAATAGTCCAGTTGTGGTATTTCTTATCTTGTACGTGGATGATATTCTCTTAATTGAGAATGACATCCCCGCACTACAGAGAATAAAAATCTGGTTGTCATCGCAGTTCTCCATGAAGGATTTGGGTGAAGTATCCTACATTCTAGGGATAAAGATCTATAGGGATAGATCTAAAAGGATGCTTGCTTATCCCAATCCACGTACATAGACACTGTGCTGAAGAGATTCAGCATGAAAAATTTCAAAAAGGGCTATCTACCGATAGACCAAGAAATTTTTCTCTTTAAGAAGGATTATCTGACAACTCCTGAAGAGAGAGAGCATATGAGTAGAGTCTCATATGCTTCGATCGTGGGATCTATCATGTACGTCATGACATGTACAAGGCCAGATGTGGCATACTCACTAGGAGTAGTGAGTAGATATCAATCTGATCCTGGAAAAAATTACTGAAAAGTGGTTAAAGTCATCCTTAAGTATTTGAGAAATACTAAAGATCAATAGTTGGTTTATGGCGAGTCAGATCTGAAACTTGTGGGGTTCACAGACTCCAGCTTTCAATCTGATCATGATGACAGCAGAAGCATGTCGGATTATATCTTTACTCTGAATGATGGTGCAATCTACTGGAAGAGTTCCAAGCAGCATACTGTGGCAGACTCTGTTTGTGAGGTGGAGTACATCGCAGTATTGGATGCCACGAAGAAAGCTGTGTAGCTGAGAAAATTCATCACCGAGCTCGGAGTAGCACCCTCCCTCGATGGTCCAGTCTTGCACTACTGCGACAGCACTAGTGCCATAGTTCAGGCGAAGGAACCCAAAGCACACCAGCAGATGAAGCACATTCTGTGCCTCTTCCACCTGATCCGAGAGATCGTGGATTGAGGTGACGTCGACTTTTAGAAGATCGACGAAAAGAAGAACCTGGTCGACCCCTTCACTACAGCCCTGACGATAAAGGAGTTCGACAATCACAAGTCGAAGATGGGTATTAGATGCTGTGCCAAGTGGCTTTAGAACAAGTGGAAGTTGTTGAAAAATATGTCTCAAAAGTCAATCGTCAATCTGTTAACGATTGAGCAACCTTGTATTGTAATTGATTTGTTAATAAATAAAATATATTTTTGATATTTTCATCAAAAGTTTTTATCTTCTAATGAATTCTGTTGTTATGATGAAGTCCTTAGAACTATTTAGGTTTGATAAAGAGAGGATTTATCGATTAGTCCTTAAAACTGTTCACGACCAAATGATAGGTTGTTAATAAGGATGATAGCTTCTATTGAGCAAAGGTCGTTGTAGGCCATATGGTTGGTTGTCCTCTTAACCAAAAAGTGTGGAGACACTGGTATGGCATACAGGTGAGATGTAAGGGTATATCGTCATTGAACGTGAGCAACTCCAGAGCATTCTGCTATCGAGAATATCTTTGATGGGATATAGGTATAAGTATCCCTTAGACCTAAGATCGCCTCAGTGACTTGCAAACAACTCACTGTGCTTTAGTACTGGACTAACTAAATTTTTAATTCAGTGATGGAAGGCTTCTGGGCACAGTCAAGTACTTACGAAGTTGGAGTGTGATCGAGATGGGATTGACCACTCCAAGTGTTGGAGAAGAATGAGTCACTGTCTTTCAAGTTAGCAAAACTTTGGCCAGGATAATCCATCAGATGCATTTGATTTTTTGAAATATAATGTGGACAACTTGATCAGAGTTGACAGTTGAACTCTGAGGTTTTTTCCTATGAACATTTTGGTCAAGGAGATGAATTATATGGAAACTATATCCGCATGGGTTCTAAGGATGTTGTTCTACACATTTGACCTATCCGACCGTCAGATATCATTGCTAGATGGTCACTTCGATTGGTATAAAAATTTATTCCTATACTACTGGCGTAGGTTTAGACCTATGAGGTCACACATATTAGAGTTCATAATTCGATCGGATGGTTGATCAACGATTAAGAATCGTTCTAGTGTTAAACGATCAATACGATTGACATTTTACCTAGTGCAAGTGTTGCAGGAGGATCGATTAGCAATTTGATTGCTAATTGGCTTAATTTGATTAAGACAAAGAGCTAAAATTAAGTTTAATTAAATATAATTTAATTTGATTTGATTTGGGCTTGATTGAATCAAGTTCAATTGATTTATTGGATAAGCCAAGTGCAAGAAAAAACTAGTCCTAGTTCAATTGGGACTTGGGTCAACCTAATTTCTAATTTGATTAAAAAATTAAATCTAATTTAAATCTAATTTAATCTAATTAAATTAGACTCTTAATTGGGTTAAGACCTATTTTAATTAGGTTGATTTTATTTTGATTTGATTTGGTTTGAGAAACCAAATTTGAACAAGTCATAGATTGAATCCTAGTAAGACTAGGATTCCACCTTGCGCCATCTTAGCCCCCCACACCCACTCTCTCTTATCCCATGCCCACTCTCTCTTATTTTGTGCAACAAAACTCTGTCTCCCAGATCTTCATGCATGCCCAAAACTTTTCTCTCTTTCTCTCTTACATGGAATGTGGTTGTGGATCAAGCCAAAGTAGGAATTAGTTTAGATTTCAAATTCTATGAGATAGAGTTTTAGGAAATCAAAACTATTTTTTTATGGCACTGATTTTACCTAGATTATTTTTGAAATTTTGATGGCTTTTATGGAACATAATATGCACCTTTTTCTGGTGGTTCACGATAGAAAAAGGAGGGGATGCCCAAGAGTTGGGCACCCCTTGTCTTGCCTTGTTTGGATAATCCTTGACTAGGTATTTGACCTAGACAAGGACTCTTTGTATCTCTCTATTTAAACTAATTTTTTTCATAAAATTTTTATAAATTTTAGAGAATTGAGAGACCTTTGGGGTGTCCAGAAATCAAGGAGAAAGAGTCTTGGAGCATGGATATCTAACAGACACAAAACTAGGGGTCTAGGTTAGAGCAAAGAGAAGAAGAAGAGGATCTTCTTCTAGAGTTGCTGGGTTCATCCCTTTCCTTTCTCCATCTGTAAATTTTCTAAGAGTGTCGTATCTAAAACTCCTTTTTCTGCTTTTCATCTTTGAAAGAGTCTAAATCAAGAAGAAGAAAGCATCTAATCGACCATCGAAGAAGGATCAACGTATCACTAGCATACTGTGCTGATTTTCTGGACCAGAACTTCTGATTGTGATTCATGGGCTCATGTGGATGACTTCTAAAGGCCGGACGTGTGTGCGGCTCGCAACATCATCCTCAAGTCCGGATCAGTAAAGTTAGAATATCTAACTTACAAGGTAATAGATCTGATCTATTATTTTTTACATACATTAGATGTAGTATAGAAACATATTGATATGATCAACATATAGTTTTTGCTCTTTATATTTAAATTTTTGATTTAATTTTATGTAATAATCATATAATAAGATCTTAGATCTAGGAATTCTCTGATTTTACAAGATAAATTTTGATTTATTTTAGTCTTCTGCTACCTGATCTTGAAAAAGTTTCGAGATCTAATCCTGAAACCCTAGATCTGGTTCTTTCAGTATAGATACTAATTGATCCACTCGAAGGGATAAAATTTATAAGGTGTAAATAGATTTTTAAGAGAAAAAAAAAGAGTAGACAGAAGAGTAGAGTCCTATAAATCCTGTCTAGTTGTCAAAGATTACCGTCAACATTATGGTATTGACTATGATGAGACATTCTCTCTTGTGGCAATGCTTAAGTCCATCTGGATTATGCTTGCTATCGCTGCACACTTAGATTATGAGATCTAGCAGATGGATGTCAAAATCATCTTCCTTAATAGGGAGCTGAAAGAAAAGGTGTATATGATATAACCTGAAGGGTTCACATCTACAAATGAGTCGAAAGTGTGCAAGCTAAATAGATCTATTTATGGACTTAAGCAGGCATCGAAGAGTTGGAACATATATTTTGATAAGGTGATCAAAATGTATGGCTTCATTAAGAATGGAGAACAGCCTTGCGTCTACAAGTGGACTTTCGATTCTGTAGTCATCTTTTTTATACTATATGTGGATAACATACTGTTACTAGAAAATGACATCCCGACTTTGCAGATTGTAAAGCTATATTTATCATCACAATTCTTCATGAAAAACTTAGGAGAAGCATCCTACATCTTAGGGATGAAGATCTATAGGGATAGATCTAGAAGGTTGCTTGGATTGTCCCAATCTATGTAATGGATACCTTGTTGAAGTAGTTCAACATAGATAATTTCAAAAAAGGTTATCTTCTGATAGGTCATGGAATTATTCTTTTCAAGAAGAATTATCCAACAACACCTGAGAGAGAGAGTGTATGAGTAGAATATCATATGCTTCGACAATGAGATCTATCATGTACGCTATGACGTGTACGAAGCCAGATGTAGCCTATCACCAGGGGTAGTGAGTAGGTACCAATCTAATTTGGATGAGAAACATTGGAAGATTGTGAAAGCAATTCTTAAGTATTTGAGAAATACTTAAGACTGATGGCTTATATATGAAGACACTAATCTGAAACTGGTGAGATATATTGATTCTAGTTTTCAATCAGATTGTGATAACAGCAGAAGTGTGTCAGACTATATATTTATCTTGAATGGAAGAGCTGTTTGCTAGAAGAGTTTCAAACAACATACTATGGCCTATTCTGTATGTGAAGCAGAATGCAATACTGCATCGGATGCTACAACATATTTTGCATAGCTATCACTTGGTGCGAGAGATCATGAACTGAGATGACATCGAGCTTCAGAAAATTAACGAAAAAGAGAATCTAGCCGACCCCTTCACTGAAGCTCTTGGGATCAAAGAGTTCGATGACTTCAAATGAAAGATGGGTATAACATACTGCCCTGATTGGCTTTAGTCCAAGTAGAAGTTGTTGAAAATTATGTCCTAAAATCAATCGTGTGATGATTAAGTTTCTCTTTGTATATGAGTTATTGATAAATGAATAATAGTTATTCTAATATTTTTCATCATAAAGTTACATCTTTCTTGAACTCTTGTGCTATGATGAAGTCTTTAAAACTATGTTAGTGTACAATAAAGAGATGATTTATTGTATAGTTCTAAAATATATTTGTGATCAAATAATACGTCATTATAAGATGATAATATTTATCGAGTAGAGATCGTTGTATGCCATATGGGTTGGTTGTCCTCTTAACCAAAGAGTGTGGTAACACTAGTATGGCATACAGATGAGATGTAGGAGTACATCATCACTGAACAAGTGACTCACCTGTTGAGCATTCTGCTGTCAAGAGCTGCTCGCGAAGCACACAAGTATAAGTATCCTTCAGACCTAAGATCACCATAGTGACTTGCAAGCAACTCACAGTACTTTGATGACGGACTATCTGGATTTCTAATACAGTGACGGAAGGCTACTGGGTACAGTCAAGTACTTACGAAGTCTGTGTGTGGATCAAGATAGGATTGATCTTTTCAGATTATTGGAGTTCATGTATCATTGTATTTTAATTTAGTAAAGCTTTGGCTAAGGTAATCCATCAGATGGATTTAAAAGATTGAAATATAATGTGAATAAAGCAATCTTGGTTGATAGTTAACTTGAGACCATCTTAGAGCATTCAGGATCAAAAAGATGAATTATGCGGTAACCTTGTATATGGGTTCTGAAATATTCTTTTGCGATAATTCAACCTATCTGGATGTCAGAAACTATTGTTAGATGGTATCTCGATTAGTACAAAAATTAATTCCTGTGCTACCGACTTAGTGTTTGAATCTATGAAGTCACACACACAAGTCAAACACCATAGAAAAATATTGGCCTATGTTTATGTGTTCAATTTGAAAGTACTTAACTTGATTGAATATATAAACTAACTTGATTAAGAATTAAGTTATGAGTCAAATGAGATTGAAGAGTTGACTATGTCTAGCTAGCACTACACATGGGTTCAGGTTCGATCTCGAGAATGAATAGTTTTTGATCTATGATCATGGAGCATATGAAAGATTAGATTTCAGTGTTAATTAATTTCAGATTAGATCTAAATTAATTAGATTTAATTGAGTCTAAAATTTTAAGTTAGACTTGATACAAAAGTTCTAAAAGAGTTTGGGATTGAGAGCCTTTCAAAATTATTTCGAACCAGCTTCAAATTAGATTCAAATCGGACCTATTTTGGATGAGATATGAGAAATCCTTCTTGCACTGAGATTCTCCTCTCTTATGGGCCGACCAACACCAGGAAGCTTTCTTATTATGGGCATCCCATGTGGGCTTTCTATTATCTTGACAACCTTCCAATGGTTCTCTCTCGGATTAGACTGGGACCTACTCACTATCCCTAGTGAGTGTATGACATCCAGTCTCGTATATGTCATAGCATATATGATAGATCCACTATCGCAGCATATGAGATTCTACTCATATGCACTCTCTCTTATAAAATTATTAGACAATCCTTCTTAGAGAGAGTAATTCTATGGCCTATCGGAAGATAGCCTTTCTTAGAATTCTCTATGCTGATCCATTTCAACACAATATCGATGTATGCAGATTGGAACAATCCAAGCAGCCTCTTAGATCTATCTCTACAGATCTTGATCCTTAAGATGAAGGATACTTCTTCCAAATCCTTCATGGAGAACTATGAAGACAACCAAAGCTTTACGCTTTGTAAAGTAGAAACGTGATTTTCTATTAACAGTATGTCATCCACATACAATACAAAGAAGATGACTATAGAACCATTAGTCCATTTATAAATGTATGGTTCTTCTCCATTTCTAACGAAGCCATATATTTTGATCACCTTATCAAAATGCATATTCTAATTTTGAGATGCCTACTTCAATCCATAAATAGATCTCTGAAGCTTGCACAGCTTTGATTCATCTGTGGATGTGAATCTTTCAAGTTGTATCATATACACCTTTTCTTCCAGCTCCCATTAAGAAAAATAATTTTGACATCTATTTGTCAGATCTCATAATCAAAGTGTGCCGCTATCGCAAGCATAATCTGGATGGACTGAAACATTGCCATAGGAGAAAACATCGCATCATAGTCAATACCATAACATTAACGATATCCCTTGACAACCAAATGGGCTTTATAGGTCTCCACCTTTCCGTCTGCATCCTTTTTTTTAAATATCCATTTACACCCTATAGGTTTAACTCCTTTGGGTGGATCAACAAGTGTCCATACACTATTAATCTCCATAGACTCCATCTCAAATTTTATGGCCTTAAGCTATTTTTCAGATTCGGACCTTTACATAGCATCTATATAGGTGATCAGATCCTTGTCATTCTCATCGAGTTCAATAAGATCGCCATCCCAGATCAAGAAACCATAGTATCTATCCAGCTAATGCGGTACTCTATCGGATCTCCTTAAAGGTGCCTCAACAATGGGCTCTAGATTTTATCTAATCAAATCCAATTCTATATTTTCATTGATCTGTATCGGTTCTTCTATCTATCAAACTTCATCAAGTTTAACCTTAGAGGCATCAGTTCCTTCACTAAGGAACTCTTTTTCCAAAACGACTACCTTATTGCTAATGAACAACTTTTATTTTTCAGCAAGATAAAAATAATACCATTTAGTTTCTTTTGGATACCCTACAAAATAACACTTATCGGACCTAGGTTCGAGCTTGTCTGTCTGTAAATATTTTACATAAGTCGGACAACCCCAAACCTTAAGTGTTGAAATTTGGTGTCAGGGCATGCATGTATGCTTCAAATTTTTTTTTTTAAATAATATAGTGAAGTAGAAGATTAAAAATTTTTTTAATCTAAATCATGCATGCTTAAAATATAGAACACAAGAATCTACTTCGTATGCTAAAATTGAACACATACTGAATTTTATGCTAAAATTGAATATGTGATCAAATCACATACCTATTTCGTAATTTCTTTCTTCAAATCTAGATCTGAAAGAGAGTAGGTTCTCTCTTAGCTGTGCAAGTGCCTAGCCTCTATGGGTATCCACTCAGGATCAGCTTGGAATAGCCCTCTTTGATGTTGATCTTTCTTCTCTAAGAACAATCAGCCTGCAGATCTGAACGAAGCCTGGATCACAATCAACTCTTTGATCATTTCTTTGATCTTTTCTTCTCTTCTTCTCTTGCTTTTCTTTCTTTAATTATGAAGTAATCAAGGACTAAAAAATCAACAAGCAAAGGGATGCCCAAGCTCCTTTTGGGCATGGAGAAGTGGGACGCCCAACACCTTGGGCATCAGACTTCAAGGAGAGAAAAGAGGGAGAAGAGAGAGGGGGCATGGAGAGCTTCTAAGGGAGGTATGGGCTACTAAAATTCAGAGCTTAAGAGCCTTAGGAAAGGCCCTTTAAATAGGCATAAGATTTCAATCTTATTCAAAATCAAATTACCACTTAATACAAGTCTTACTTGCATTAAGAATCTTTATTCTTTTAGTTATTTGACCTCCTTTAGGAGATCCTTTAGGCACCAACTTTTGGAGCCCTTGCACCAACAAATACACATGCCACATGGCTGCCATAGGATGCCCCAATCAAGTCCACACGCCCTTTCTAGTGTGTGCATGCCCAACTTGATCAAATCAAGTGGCGTCTAATCAAAACTATTAAGGAAACTGATTAAGGGTTTGAACCCTTAATTCGTTTGATCCAAAACCCTAAGCACCCAACAATTGGAGTCCAATGAATCTTATTCATTTAGATTATTAGTAGATAATTAAACTTGAATTAATCTTATCAAATAAAAAATTTAAATATAAAGAAAAAATTAGATTCGACCATGTGCTAACATGATTAACCTGAACCCAATAGGGTTTCTATAAACCCAAATGAGACTTCATAAGCTTAATTATTTATTTCAGATCTAATCCTTTTATTATGTGATCCCATAGGTTTCATTCTATCTGATAGTGAGATATACAATGATCTTTATTAGAGCATCATTGAAACTCCTTTCAGTGAGTTGGAACAGTTCCACTCCATCAAGGATTGTCGATCCTGAGCAACCCAATGAGCTCTCACCATCCACCAATGACACCTAGCAGTATGTAGTGGCAACCCAGCAAAACTGAAAAAGAACCTCAAGATATAGTTCATATGTGATTCAGTCCCTCTATCATGAGTCTCGACTAGATAGCAGGTCATGGATAAATTATCAAATCTCATCATCAGTCATATGATAGATTCGATCAGCTCAAGTCCAATTGTGATCCTTATGAAAAAAATTTTTCACGAACCATAGTACTGTGGCCACAGACTCTCAAACTTAGCCTCTCAAATATCATAGGACTACTCTTCTCTATCAAGATTGATAGATTCCATCTAGATGCATACTCTACTCCTACAGTGGACCAACTGTGGCCAACATCCACTATAAGGATACATTGAGATCATATTTATGTGTCAGTCAAACTCTAACAACCTCACTGTGAGTAGTCATACCATCACAAGTCAAAAAATCATTCACACAACTACAGTATTGAGACAATCATTGACGATCGAGTAGAAATCCAAGTGATCTCTCATATGGTCAAGTTGTATACTAATTATTCTCTAACAACTATTCGCACTCATCACTCAGTATCTCTACACTATAGATCAAAGACTGATCTATCTCGAATGAAGCGATCTGTGCATCGATCTTTTTGAATCGATCACCGTCTTCATGATGATACTATAATTGAAAGTATTTAAAAATTATATACATATCTTTAATTCTCAATACTTTGAGAATATGTATCAAAATGTTAATTCTATAGATAATTCAAGGATACATCACAGTTGAATGAAAATCAAACTTGCCCTTTATTGATCAAATCAATGAATTAAGTATAAAATTATGTCCTAATTTTATTACAATGTGTCAGCTATATTAGTTTCTAAGATATACATCTAACAATCTTCCACTTGGACTAAAGCCAATTGGCCACTAATCTAAGTCCCATCTTCTCAAGGTGGACTTCCATCTTTGGCTGGCTCAATTGCTTTGTCAGTGGGTGTACCACATTATCCGTGAAGTCTACTCTTTGCATCTTAATAATTTTTTTCAAGATAGTCATGTATGATATGATACTGCCGCTCGATGTACTTTGATTTCTGATGAGACCTCGGCTCCTTAGCAAGTGCTATGACTTCACTATTGTCGTAATAAAGTAGTATGACATCTGATATCATTATCCCAAGCTCCGTGATAAACTTTTTGAACCAAAAGCCTTTCTTTGCAACATCTGAAGCAGCAACATATTCGACCTCTGTGGTCCAATCTACTATGATAGGTTGTTTGAAACTCTTCCAGCTGACTGCGCCATCATTGCATGTGAATACATATCCTGACGTAGACTTTCTATCATCAGAATCAGACATGAAGTCTGAATTAATATACCCCTTGACTCGCAATCCAGAACCTCCTCCAAAGATCATGATAAATATTTAGTTCTTGTTAAGTACTTAAGGATGTTCTTCACAGCTATCTAGTGCTCCTTCTCTAGATTGAACTGATATCTACTCGTGATACTCACAACAAGAGCAATATCAGATCGAGTACACAGCATGACATATATGAGGCTCCCTATGGCTGAGGCATAAAGAATTCTACTCATGCGTCGAACTTCCTCAGATGTGGCCAAACACATCATCTTGAAAAGATGAATACCATGCCTAAGAGGTAAAAATCTTCTTTTAAAATTTTTCATGCTGAACCTCTTCAGCATATTCTCTATGTATAGCTTTTGTGACGGGCCTAGCATCCTTTTATATCTATCTCTATAGACCTTTATTCCAAGAATATAGGATACTTTCCTTAGATTTTTCATGAAGAATTTTTTGGACAATCATCTTTTGACCGTGGTCAGCATGGAAATATCATTCTCAATGAAGAGAATATCATCCACATATAATACGAAGAATATTATTACACTCCCACTGACCCTTTGGTATACACAAGATTCCTCTTCGTTCTTGATGAAACCAAATGATTTGATCGCATCATCAAAATGAAGATTCCAACTCCGAGAAGCTTGCTTTAATCTGTATATGGACCTTTGCAGCTTGCATACTTTGTGATCACCATCACCTGATGTAAAACTCAAATACTGCTCCATATAGATATCTTCCTTAAGATATCCATTCAGAAAAGCAGTTTTCACATCCATCTGTCAGATTTTATAATCATAATAAACTACAATAACAAACAGAGTGTGGATGGATTTTATCATGGCTACAGACGCAAAAATTTTTTGATAGTCAATATCCTCATACTGACTATAACCTTTTATCATGAGCCTAACTTTATAGGTCTCTAACTTACCATTGGTACCTATTTTTTTTTTTGTAGATCTATTTATACCCAATGGATACTATATCTTCAGGTAAATCCACTAAGGTCCATACTTGGTTCGAGTGCATTGAGTCAATCTCTGACTTCATTGCATCTAACCATTTTTCAAAATTGATATCAGACATCACCTCGTCCAAGATATTAAGATCATCACTATGATCCTTATCTCCCATGAGAAATATTTTCTTTACTTTCTCCATAAGCATACTCATGTAACTTTCAAGAGGTTGGGAGATCCTGCTAGATCTACAAGGTGGTAGAGGAACATCAACTACTGGCTCATGAATAATGGATTTCTGAGGATCCATATCTCTTTGCTCTTCAAAGACCTTCTCTTCAAGCTCAACTAACATTCCACTGTCACCATCCTGGATAAACTATTTTTTAGAAATATAGCATTCTGACTCACAATCACATTATAATCTTATGAAAAGTAGAAGTAGTATCTCCTTGATTCTTTTGGATATCTTATGAAATGAGCAATTATAGATCTATCCTCTAATTTATCAGCCATCTATCTCTTGATATAGGTTTGACATTCTCAAGTCTTAAGATAATGTAGACTCAGCTTCTTACCGTACCATATCTCATATGATATGGCAGAAATAAATTTTGATGGAACCGTATTCAATAGGTGAATTACAGTTAATAAGGCATATCCCCAAGATATAAGGATAAATCAATGAAGCTCATTATAGACCTGACCATATCTAATGAGATCCTATTCCTTTTTTCGAATACTCCATTGAGCTGAGGTGCTACAAAAGGAGTCCATTGAGAGACTATACCATTGTCTTTAAGATATCCCAGAGATTCTCAACTAAGGTATTCACCTCCTCGATCAAATAAAAGAACCTTAATGGGTTTGTCTATTTATTTTTCTACTTTATTTTTGAATTTTTAAAATTTTTTAAAGGCTTCAGACTTGTGTTTCATTAGATACACATATCCGTACCAAGATAAATCATCGATAAAGATGATGTAGCTATAACCACCCCTAACCTGCACATCAAATGGCCCACATACATCGATGTGTACTAAGGCAAATAACTTAGTGACCCTTTTTCCATATCCTATAAAGGATAACTTGGTCATTTTTTTTTTGAAGGTAAGATTCACAAGCCAGGTATAACTCGGGATCAAAAGAGCCAAGGATCCCATTCTTTTTCAGTTTATTTATCCTATCCTCTCCAATATGGCCTAGTCTGTGATGCTACAAATACTTTTGATTAATTTTATCTCTAGATCTCTTTTGACCTACGGCACTCACTATTTACTCATTCAAATTTACATTCGCATCAATATACAAGTGGTATAGACTGTCAATTAAAAGACTTCACGTAAGCAATTTATTTTATAAATAAATAAAATAAAAATTTTTATTAAAATTAAATTCAAAACCATCCTGTGCTAGCACAGACACAAAAATTAAATTCTGACCAGCTACAAGAATAAAATAATAGTCTCTTAAATCTAATCTAAATTCTGATGGTAATCGAAGAGGATAAGTACCAATGGATTCTGCAGCAATTTTTGCTCCATTACTAATCCAAAAGTTCATGTCATCTTTCCTCAACCTCCTACTTTCTATTAGACCCTGCATTGAGATACATATATGAGCACTCAAACTAAAGTCCAATATCCAACTAGAAGTAGAAGAAACCATAAGATTAGATTCAATTACGAGCATACCTTCGAAGGTTTATCATCTTTTTTTATCTTTAGGCTCTCCTGGTAGAGTGGATAGTTCCTCCTCCAGTAGCCATCAGCATCATAGTGGAAATACTTTTCCTTTGTTTCAGCCTTCTTTGGAACATCCTTCTTTGGCTTGCTCTTTTTCTTCTGCTTCTTTGTAGATTTAGTCTTCTTCTTCCAACCAGACTTTTTCTTGACCAAAAAAGTTCGCTCCACAGCGAGAATAGTGCCTCTTAAACTCTTCAAAGTTTCCTCCATACTGATCAACATATTGACTAATTCAGGTATAATACAATCAAATTTGTTCATATGAAAATTTATAATAAATTGACTATATAAACTAGTAAGAAATTGAAGTATCAAATCTATCTGCAATTTCTTTTGCATATTAAGCTTGAGCTTCCCAAGCTCCTCGATATTCTTGATCACTGTTATATAGTGCTCATGGACAAACTATCCTTCACACATCTTTAGATTGAAGAGTCTTTTGAACACTTCGAAGTGTGTTGTACGGCTCTGCTCACTATACAACTCTTGTAGGTGAGTGATCGTAGCCTTGGTAGTAGGCATATGCTCATGCTAGCTCTACATCTCATTTGTTATGGATGCCAGAATATAGCACTTAATCCAACTGTCTTCATCCATCTACTTTTCATAAACAATTCTTTGCTCTGCAGTAGGATAGTTTGGTAACACTAAAGATTCTTGATTGAGTACATAACCTAACTTTTCAGAAGTTAAGGCAATTCTAAGATTTCTTAGCCAGTCTTTATAGTTTGTTTCAATCAAATGATTGGATTCAAAGATACAGACTAGAGGGTTTGAGGCTGACATTGTTTAACTACGAGAGTAGAGATTCAAGTTAGACTTTTATATTTTAAATTTATATTTGCTTGTAGAGATTTTAAGATGCAAACAATAACTCTCACTAATTTTTTAGATCCCTCCACTCTCTGGGTGGAAAACGAAAATCCTGATGCAATAATTGGATTCTTAGTGGGTGCTATAGTCCCATCGATGCTATATACTTCATCTAACAGTTATTGATAACACGCACATCGATGCATGGATAACTTTTTGTCTAGATACTTCTCTAAGTATGTTGCAGCAACTTAGTCTCTAAGTCATGTAGGCTCACCTAACGATTATTGACTACACTCCTTAGTTAAATCTGACCCATCATTCACAAGTAGGTGCAAAATCATCATTGGATCCCTCACCTAACAGTTATTGGGCCTAATCCCATCCTTATCCTAGAGCAACTCTTTGCTAATAGAGTGGTTGCATATTTCTGATGTAACTAAACCACTGTAACCAGCTGAGAACTATCAATACCAGTAACATGTCCGCACATCTACAATGGTGGAAGACCTATGGACTTAATATTTATGGAGAGATTTAAATTTAGATCTCATCTAATCAGTCATCATATGACTAATTTAATTGGCATGGACTAAATCAAACCGTCAAGCAACCTTATTCAGGACTTAATCTTCCAAATTGATTAAGTAAGTGGAGATCAGTGGGGGTCCCCCCATTGCTTTTCTTAGATACCAATAAATTGATCAGATCAGTGAATAGAATCAATTAAATAACCATCTCTTAATTAGTTATCTTAGACACCAATAGGTCAATTGATCCAAATAGATAAAAAGTTACGTACTCTTGAACTCATGAATGCTTATTGTGCTATCCACAAAGTATTTGTGAGGAATAGGGATCTCAACCCCACTTAGAAACATAAGGATGTTTCTTATTTTTCATACTTGAGAGCTATGAAATTCATTAAAATAGTGAGAAACACAATTAAACAAAAGTCTTAATCTAGTTGTGTATGTCATCATGAGTTGTCCGCTTATATTGTGTTCTTGTTATTGTAGATTAACTACACATATGGCATCCTCACTATCACTTAGAGGCATATTAGATGCTAACAAATTGATCGAATCGAACTATGTAGACTGGTTAAGAAATCTGAGAATTATTTTTACTTAGAAAAAAATTTCCTACATACTGGATACACCTGCATCCGATACGATCGAACAAAATGCTTCTGAGGAGGAAAGGATCATATATAAGATGTGGAAGGATGACAGTATGACTATCAAATACATCATGCTTGCCTCTATGAGCAATAAGCTTCAAAAGCAGCTTGAGGGCATGGATGTCCCTTCTATACTCCTTAATCTTAATGAGTTATATGGAGAACAAAATTGAACTGCTAGATATGAGATATCTAAGCAGTTATTCCATGCCCGCATGACTGAAGGCACATCTGTGCAAACTCATATCCTAAAGATGATTGATTTGATCTCTGATCTGGGATAATTGGGTTTCGCTATGGACGGTGACTCAGCCAGGATTTTGATCCTGCAGTCTCTCTCTGATTTTTTCTTTCAGTTTATCATAAACTACCATATGAACAAACTGAATATCAGCATGTCTGAACTGCTGAATATACTAAAAATAGTAGAAAGCCATTTCAAAGGTGAAAAGGCTCCAGTTCTTCTTATCGATAAGATCAACAAGAAGAAAGGCAAGAAGGGTTCTAAGAAAAAATTGAACCCCAAGGATGGCATCTCTAAGAAGAATGTGAAGAAGGTCTCCACCAAAGGTACTTGCTATCACTGTGGCAAGGAGGGGTATTGGAAGAGAAATTGCAAGGAATACCTTGCAACTGTGAAACAGGCAAAAGTTGCTAAAGATTTGTATATGATACAAACTAACTTATTATTAAGTATTTCAATTTTAGATTCTTGAGTATTGGATACCGTCTGTAACTCACACCTTTGTAAATTATTGCAGGATCTGTAGAAAATAAAGAGTCTGAATAAAAGTAACTTCGAGCTGTTCGGCACTAGTGGAGAGTCTATTCAGACCGAAGTTGTGGGAATCAGGATTTTAAAGTTGCCTTCAGACAAAATTTTGGAACTAAAAATCTGTTATTATATTCTTAATATTATTAAAAATATTATTTTTTGTATCCTTATTATTAGAATAAGATTTTAAAATAAAAGCTAAGAATAATGGTTGTTCTATCTATTTTTCTAATAAATTTTATGAAAATACTTATATTGATAATGGTCTTCTATTTCTATCACTTAATGATAATATACTTCATGTTGATAATATGAAGAAAAGAAAGAGAGAGAATGTGAATATCACATACCTCTGACACTGTCGATTTGGTCATATAAATGAGTCAAGAATTAACAAGTTATACAAAAATAAATTCTTTGATCCCTATGATTTGGAATCATATGAAACTTATAAATCTTATCTCATGGATAAAATGACCAAGACTCCATTTACTGGATATGGAGAAAGGGTGAGTGACATCTTGGACCTTATATATACTGATGTTTGTGGTCCAATGTTGACTCAAGCCAGAGGTGGATACTCTTACTTCATCATATTTATTAATGATATATCTAAGTTTGGATATATGTATTTAATGAAATACAAATCAGAAGCCTTTGACAAGTTTAAAGAGTATCAAAGAATGGTTGAAAAATAAACTGTAAAAATATTAAAACTCTTCGATCTGATTGAGGAGGAGAATACTTAACTAGTGAGTTTCTCAAATATTTAAAATAAAATAGAATACTCTCTCTATGGATACACCTCCTTACACTTTAAAATTAAATGGTATTGCAGAAAGGAAGAATCACATCTTATTAGATATGATGCGGTCCATGATATGTTTCACAGATCTTCCAATCTCCTTTTGGAGATATGCTCTTGAGACCGCAACATATGTTTTGAACAACAAGCCATCCAAATCTGTCTCTAGCACTCCATATGAGATATGGAAAGGAAAGAGGTCCAATCTTAAACATCTTAAGATTTGGGGTTGCTCTGCTTAAGTAAAAAATATTGATGGACATAAGCTTAGTGCTAGATCAGAAAAATATAGGTTTGTGGATTATCCCAAGAAGAGCATAAGATACTATTTCTATCACCCTACTTAACAAAAGGTGTTTGTTGGTAGATATGCCATTTTTTTGGAGAAAAAGTTTATCCAAAAAAGGGGAATGAGAGGTCTGTTGAACATGAGAAAATTCAAAATCTACAACCTATCTAGTATTCACAAGTTGATTCTCAACCAAATATGCCTATTGTTGAGGATAGATATGCCCATTGTTGAGGCACAACCACTACATACACCTCCTCTTCAAAGATCAAGTAGAGTGCATAATGTATCACTCAGGTATGGATTTGTCATTAAGAATGATAACACATCCCACATCATTGAGAATGATGATCCCACGACCTATTTGGAAGCTATCATGAGTAGTGATTCTGATAAATGGCTCAATGCTATAAAATTCAAAATAGACTCCATGTATACCAACCAAATTTAGACTTTGATTAATGTGTCTAAGGGTGTGACCCCAATAGACTGTAAATGGATCTTCAAGAGGAAGATTGGAGCAGATAGTCAGGTAGAGACCTATAAGGCTAGGCTGGTGGCAAAAGATTTCAGACAAAAATAAGGTATTGATTATGAAAAAATCTTTTCGCTAATAGCCATGCTTTACTCAGATTATGCTTGCATTGCTGCATACCATGACTATAAGATCTGACAGATGGATGTCAAGACTGTCTTTCTCAATAAAAATTTTGAGAAAGAAGTCTATATGACTCAGTCAGAGGGATTTATCTCTAGTGGAAGAGTAAATCAGGTATGCAAGCTGAATAGATCCACTTATAGATTAAAACAGACATCGAGAAGTTGGAACATCCATTTTGATGAGACAGTCAAATTATTTGGCTTTATCAAAAATATGGATGAACCTTATGTGTACAAAAAGACTAGTGGGAGTACTATTATCTTTTTGATCTTATATGTGGATGACATACTGCTTATTGAAAATGATATTTCGATATTACAATCGATCAAGACATGGCTATCATAAAAATTTTCTATGAAAGACTTGGGTGAAGCATCCTATATACTTGGTATAAAGATCTATAAGGATAGATCAAAGAGAATGCTTAGCTTGTCCCAGCCTTGTGTTGAAGAGGTTCAACATAGAGAAAAGTAAAAGATGTTACTTGCCTATGGGTCATGGCGTACAACTCTCTAAGAAGATATCTCCTAAGACACCTGAAGAAAGAAATAAAATGGGGTCTATTCCTTATGCTTCGACTGTAGGATCTATAATGTAAGCTATGCTGTGTATCAGGCCTGACGTGGCTTATGCCTTGGGCATTGTAAACAGATTTCAGGCTGACCCAGGGAGGATTATTGGAAAGCTATGAAAAACATACTAAAGTACTTGAGAAGGACTAGAGATATTTTTCTCATATATAGAGGATCTGATTTAAAATTGAAAGGTTATACTGATTCTAATTTTCAATCTAATCCGGATGATAGCAAATTCATATCTGCATATGTGATCACCCTGTTTGGTAGAGCAGTAAGTTGGAAAATTTTCAAACAGCAAACTATTGCTGACTCAGTCACTGAGGCTGAGTATATTGCTGCTAGTGAGGCTACTAAGAAGATCATCTGGATGAAGAAGTTTATCTCAGAATTGGATGTGGTTCCAGGGATTGAACAACCAGTGCCCCTTTATTACGACAATACTAGGGTAGTTCCTCAAGCCAGGAAATAGAGATCTCATCATAAATCCAAGCACATCCTAAGATGGTTCCATCTCATTCAAAAGATAGTTGAAAGATACGATGTGATCGTGGAGCGAGTTGATATCAAGAATAATATAGTAAACCCATTCATTAAGACCTTGTCATTGCAGTAGTTTGACCACCACCTTAATTGCATAGGCATCAAGTATAAAGGCGATTGGCTTTAGTATAAGTGAGAGATTAAAAGAATAATGCCCTATAAGCTAATCAATTATAGGATACGATCGGATGTTTTCTGTAATTTATCTTCCAAACTCATGTAATTGATATTGATTTTTAATAAAATAGATATTTTTAATTCATTATATGCTGCATCTTATTATTATCTTTTAAGATTATAATGAACCTCCTAGATCTGAACAATAGTTTTAGGATCATGATGAGATCATGCCAGTGAGACCTAAATTTTTGATAGCCATGACTTAAAATATTTTCAGTCATTGGTTCATTGAGTCGGAGATCAATGATATCGGTATGACTGGCATGTCCTATATATGCTCAGAGATGAGGATGGTTGATCTCACAACCACTTATGTGGTGATACTAAGACAAGGATGTGGGTGCTCATTAGCGAATGAGTTCACTGAATAGACCTGCAAGAGAATATTTGATGGAGTCTTATTTACATGTCAGCTGTTGATTCTCTAGTGAGAGTTGTATAAGTGATCCTTTGACTTGAGATCACTATGGTACCTTGTGTATATAAATCCATATTTTGATTCACTTTCTAATTTAATTCTCTGATTCTTATGTGGGATATTCTGGATATAATGAAGTATGCATAGAGATTGTGAGTGATCAATAAGGGATCAGTCACTCCAAATAAGGGCAGCGAACATCCTATGTGATCTCATAGGTCGATGATTCTGAAAGTCTTTGGTCAAAACAAGATGATAATTAGAAAAGAATTTCTAATATATCATCAACTAAATTATCACCTTCTAATCAAGATATATATAGATAAGTAATTAGATATGACATGATTCCATACCCACAGCTCATCTAGGATGTTGTTTGATTGAAGGATTGAATTACACGATAACTTACCACTGAAGGATATTTTGATAATTTTTTATCAAAATTTTGGATAGTCATGATATATTGCTAGATGTTAATCTTGATTTATGGACTCATCAGAATTAAAAGAGTTTAATTCAAAAATTAATTAGAAAGAGTCTTAGTTGATTGGGACTCTTGAGCTGATCTAGTCTGATCGGATTAGGATTACGTTAAGAGTCTATGTCCACTGCTGGTTAGATTTAGAATCCAATGGATCACACACTTTAGAATTTGATCTTGATCTAATTTAATTAAGATTTAATATAAATTTTAGGGGTTAATTTGATATGCTGGCACATTGTATTAACTCAAGTTCCTAATTAGGTTCAGTTCAAAGCGTTTGAGCTAAACTAGACCAGTTGTCTTTGACCTAATGGGATAGGGTCTAATTTAATTTGATTTTTATCCAACTTGGAAGTATTTTAAGTGTGAAAGGAGTCCTCTATGCCCACTAAGTCTCACATCAAAAATAAATTACCACTCCCCTCTTACTTGCATTGAGAAGTGAAGAGTCCTTCTTAATAAAGACTCTTATCCAACTTATTGATTCTTAGCCTGATCTTTATTCATTACACACCAATTTAATATAAAAAATTTATGGGGCATAGAAGAGGAGGAGTCCTTCTGTGTGAAGCCTCTTCTGTGCCAAATTAATTCATGGAGATTTATTTCTCCACTTGAGAACTTGCAGAACCAAGAGTTGGCACCCCTTGGTCCTTCCTCACGTCCCCTCTTAGCCTATTTATATGGGGCATCCCATATGGGCTAAGGATTATATTTTTGGATGAAAATCAGAGCCAATTGGCATGTAATAAAGGAAAAAAATTCTGAAAAAAAAATCTGAGAAAAAGAGAAAGAAAAAATTGAGAGAAAAAGTTGTAAGAAGGGTGGTGAGAAAATTAGCAAGTGTTGCTAGTTTATCCTAGGGTTTGATTTTTTCATGTGTTAGAGCTCAAAATCAAATCTTAGATTGTGAGACTTCTGAAGAGTATTTTCTTGGCATGATTTTGATGGCAAAATCGAAGATGACTGGGTGTTGGTGTGATCATACTTCGAGTTCGAAGCCGGCAGTGTTCTTGTGAAGAAAAGACTGCGATAGCGCACTGGTTAGAAAGGACCTTGGCCAACTTTCGTGTGGATCACCATTGAAGGACTTCTACTTTAGAGTCTCATGGAGGTCACCATCTTACCATACTGCTCGCTAGAGGAAGTATAAACTTCTATCTCTTTGCATGCTTGTTTTTGTTTTATTCGATATCTACAAGGTGATTCTAAGGTTTGAGTTTTGGTTCGATGGTTTTAATTGTTAAAGCTATTAATATGTTTGTTTTAAAATTTTTAAAATTCAACTTCTACTACATGATCGAAACCCAACAGTGCCATCTTAATTCTTTAAAGGTCTCCTCTAGGTCGACTATGTGTCGATCAGTTTTAGTGCTCTTTATCAGCATATTATCCACATATACCTCTATATTGTGGCCGATTTGATTTTTGAACACCTTATTGGTGAGGCACTTATATGTTGCACTTACATTTTTTAAACCGAATGGTATTACTTTATCATAGTATAAACCTTTGTTGGTGATGAATGCCATCTTTTTCTCATCCCCATGCACCATCCAAATCTGATTATATTCAGAGAAGGCATCCATAAAACTTAAGAACTTATTTCCTAAGGTGACATCCATGAGCTAATAAATCCATGATAGCAGAAGCTGTCCTATTGAGGTTGGTGTAGCCGATGCATATTCTTCACTTGCTGTTATCCTTCTTTACCATCATGATGTTTGCTAGCCAATTGGGATACTAAGCTTCTTGGATAAAGCCTACTACTAGGAGTTTGTCCACCTCCTCATCTACCATCTGCTATCAATTTGGTGTGAAGCTCCTCTTCTTTTATCGAATCGAATGATGTCTGGGTCAACACTCAATCTATAGACAATGATTTCATGAGAAATATCTAGCATATAAGATGCTGACCAAGCGAAGAGTCGGCATTCACCCATAAGAACTATAGCAAGCGAGCCCGTAAGTCGGCTGGTAATATTGTTCGGACCTAGATCATCCTAATTGAGTCCTACTCTCAGAGCAGTACGAACCCCAACTACTCAGCTGGTTCACTTCAGGACTCCTTCTGCCAAGGTTTCAATTGGTAGTGACTTTATGGGCTTCTTTCCCTTTATCGAAGTCATGAAGCACTGGCGGGCTAGTATCTAATCTCTTCGGATCTCGCCAATCCTATTCTTCATTGAAAATCTCATCAAGAGATGGTAAGTGGACACTATCGCTCAAAATGCGTTGAGCCCAAGTCGGCCAATGATAGCATTATAGGCAGCATAACTCAGACCACTAGGAAGATCAGTTGCACTATAGTCTGTCGAGGATCCTATCCCATCGTGATAGGTAGGATTATTTCTCCTTTGATCAGGATGGAGTCCCCTGAGAATCCAATGAGGGGAGTAATAACTCTTCACAACTGGTTGGCTGATAGTTTAATTCTTTGGAAAGTATCAGACAATAAAACATCGGCCAAGCTTCCATTATCAATGAGGATCTTTTTTATATCATAGTTCACTATCATCATGAAAATGTTGATAGCATCATCATTAGGAGTTTAACTCCTCGAATATCCTCATCAAAAAAAATAAAATACACCACCCCTCCATTACCTCTTCAGTGATGGGTTCTTAGATCGGCCCTCTACCTCCTATCCCTGACAAATCCTGAGATCACATTGATGATGCTAGCTATTGGATAGTTGCTATTGTCCTCCTTGGGTTGGCACTAAAGTGACTGCACGAACATTTGATTATCTCATTCATGGACATACTTCCTATGGTATCCTCTCCAGATTTGGACCTCAATCTCATCCTTTGGCTGACATCATTCCTCGAAGTCATGGCCGACATCATGATGGAATTAGCAATAATTATTCTAGCTCCTTCTTGTCGGTGGGGCTTTCATTGGCTCTAGCTGACAAGGATATTTCTTTTCCTTAACCTTCATGAGGATCTAAGATCGGAGTACAGACAAGGGGGTGTAGATGTCAAACCAAAGGTGGGCTTCTCGGCCTTAGGTTCTTTTCTTGGGGGGAGAGATCGACCTTTCTCTGAGGTCCCAAGGCTCCTCTAGGGATGCTTTTTATTTTTCTCTTTTTTATTTCCCTCAGATTATCGATGAATGATTGTTGTTTCCTCAGCCTACATGTACTTTCGAGCATGAGCAATGAGGTTGGCATGATCCTTTGTGAAACTCTCATCAAGGGAGAAGAGAAGGTGGTTGCTATGAAGCCCCCTCTTCAAAGTCTACATCGCAACCTCCTTATTAAGATTGCAAACTATCAGCATGGCAACATTAAAGTGAGCCATGTAGTTGCACAGCAACTCCCCATCCTTCTGCTAGATGGAGAAGAGGCCGTCATAGTTCATCAGTCAAGTGCGATTGCTATCGAACTCCATGATGAATTGCTTGTCAAGCTACTCAAAAGAGTGGATGATCCTTGGTCAGTGATCAAAGTACCATGCTTGCACTAACTTCTTAAGTATGGCTAGGAAAGCTAGGCAGAGAAGGGCATCCAAGGCCCCATAGGGCATCATAAGGGTCCGATAGCCCTCAAGGTGGTCCAACGGCTCTGAAGATCAATCCAAAGGTTCCACTTGCTGCATCTTGAACCAAAGTGGAATCAATTCTTTCAGTATTCTTTAGGAGAAAGGCGAGTGCACACTAAAGCTGAGGGAGTCATCATGCTTTCTATCCCCTTCTTGGCATATCTCAAACCTTTGCTAGATTTTTCAAACCTTCTGCTCATGGTCATCTTCTCGTCAAGACCTCCCAAGGTACTGAGAGTATCCCAGAACTGAGTCTCCTTCCAAAAACATGAAGGCTTGTCGCCATTGGTCTGCCCTCTCAGAGCTTCGTTGGGGTGAGAGAGACCGACGAGCAGCCAATTCAAAGTGGTGAGAGCATCATGGAGGTCTCCCTAGGCTCCTAGGGTGGGACCAGTGGCTACACTATGATGAAGTGGCCTGATGAGCTGGTTCCTATCGATTCTACCTCTTCATTGTTTGTTGGGGCTACTAGACGGTAGTAGTAAGCATCTGAACCTACTGAACCATGACGTTAAACTATTGGAGGTCTACTGCCATCATGGGTGGAGTTGGGTCTGCCATCGGAGATTTTGAATTTCATTAGCTCCATCGAGATGAGTGGTGGTGGGAGGCAACGGAGGTATTTTGCATCCGAATTCTCACCATCTCTCCTTCCTTTAAAAAGTAGGTGACAAGGCCTTTCTTCTAGCGCAAATTTATTGCTACAAGTCTCTGGACTGGCATTGGTTACCCATCAATGTGGAGCTCCAGTCTGGTCAATAGGATACTTCCTCTCTAGGGAACTTGTAATGGAAGTCTACACATGCCAGAGGTGCTCTGATGGGGAACTCTCCAATGCTTAAGTTAGTCCAAGCTTGAGAGAAGGAAAGAAAGAAAAGATGAGATGAGAGAATGGGTGAGTGAACATCATTCTCTATGGGTTTGTTTTCTCGCTTTGTTCGCTTTTTTTCATTTACCTTAGGGTTCCTTGGTTACCTCTTTATATAGATACAAAGCTGTAAGCTATTATGCCTAAATTTGGTATATTGGTAGGCCCTAATTCATCAAGATATTAAGCATTGGTTTGGTAAGCTGTTAAGATAGAAAATCTATCCACTAATCTGCAAGTCATGGTTGTTAGTCATGGGCACCAATTATGGATCCATCCATGCTCCAAAAGTTGCTAGGAGGTTCTAGCGAGTTGACCTCTCCATTGAAATGGCCTGAGGCTTGAGGTTGGCATTGCACCAAAGTACCGCCTCAGTTTGAGTACGAGATTGGATGAATGCATATGAGGTCATAATCCTCATGGCAGCATTATCTAATGTCTAAATCAGTTTTCGAGGAGCTGGAGTCAATAGCTGCTAGATTGGTATTTATTTGGTGATGATGTTAGCCGCCATCCGGAGCTGCAGACTGCTATTTCCTCTTGACTGAATCTATTATGTGGTTCAGGTCATCTCGATCTCCAGTCAAAGTGCACCGATTGGTGAAAAATAGCTCACTCGAATGACTCCCACCCCAACTGCACTAATTCCCACATCAACAACATGAAGACCATCGGATCACATTAGGCCTCCCTCTTCTACTGTTATTTTGCCGATTCTTTTTTCCATAAGTCGCAATCTAAAGCAGTTTCATTCTATATCGCGTAGTTTCTGAGAAGTAGGGAATGAGCGCTAAACACGGGAAGCCCACTAGTGAAGACCTCATCTATTTATGAAAACTAATTTAAACGTTCATGCCTCCATGGAGATTCAACTTTTCGCCGGAAAAATTCAAGCCACGGGAATTACTTGCTAGCCCCACTAGAAGGTTCCTATACTCCAATGGCAAAGCTTTTAAATCTCAAGATAGCGGTGATCTTTTCTTTGAAAAAGGGAAAAATGCTGATCAGCCCAACAAGTGATAGAGACAAATAAACTAAAATCTCAATTTATCTTGAGGAAATGGATGATATAATAGCTGATAATATTGGTAAGAACTTAGGTGCCATAATTCCTTGGGTTGTATCATTTTTATAAAAAAATTATAGAGACACTCATTCAAGTTTGAGTCATTTATACTTAAATTCTAAAAATGTAAAAATTATGAATTAATGATCAAAACTTCAAATTCATTATAATATGGCTCAATCGTTAATCTTTGTTACAAAATATTATCACGTAAGAGTCATCTAATAACTACGTTTTTATAAAATTTCAAAATGCCTTCCTAATAACTTAGCAAGGGCCCTTTTTGTTTTGGCATGAATTAGAAGAGGGGAAGAAGAGTCACATGGATGGAGCACTTTAAGATCCATGCAAATAGATGACTGATAAAGAACTGAATGCTTTGAGAAATGTGCAAGTAAATGGATGATCACAGATGGCTGCTTTGAAATATATGCATGCAAATGAATGATAGAGAAATAGAGTGCTTCGAGGTCTTTGTTGGTTAGATGGATAATAAAGAGCATGTTGCTTTAAGATCTGTGTAGGCGGATGAATGATAGAGGATAAAATACTTTGAGATATATATAGGTAGATGGATGATAGAGGATGAAATGCTTTGAGATATATGCAAATAAATAGATGATAAAGGGCATGTACTTTAATATTTATGCAAGTGATGGAGCATTTTATGACCTATGCAAGCGAATGAATGATGAAGGACATTATTTTAAAATTGATGCAGATGGATGGACGATAGAGGATAGAAGATAAGCTAGTAGAAGCTAGATCACACAGTTTGCATGGGAATATGATGGTCCAGCAGGCATGAATTGAATGATCCACCATGAAGTTGGCAACCAAATCCATAAGATAACATTATGCTGTCATCTAGATTAGGAGGACTGGATATTGCAGGCTTCTAACTGCAGGTCACTTGGTCATGAGAAAACTAGATACTATTATAATCTAGGACATTATCTAAAAAAACTAGTTGGAATGTGTTAATTGATTTTTCTGACACTATATATATAGCCAAGACCTCTTTAGAGCACAATGATGCCGAACTAATATATGCATTACAAGCTCTCACATACTCTCTTTGTTTAGCATCCTCGCCAAGCTTAGAAGTCCAAATCCACTCAAATTCAATAATGCATATCACAAATTCAATCATAAATACTGCAGTCAACTCGTGGTCAATTATTAAAAGGCTTGTGCTGCAGTATGTTGGTCTATACACATTATTAGGTTTGCTTTGGTACTATTGGTCACGATCTATGAACTCAACCAAAAAGGAGAAGTAGAAAGGTATTATTTGAATTTCTTTGCCATGTCTAAATATCAGAGATCTCTACAATGCACAACTATTGTGGGACTCAACGCACACCAACTTGGGTTCATTCACAGCAACTTGAATTTTTACGGATGCCCAACAAGGAAACCTTGTGAAATGTCATTAATAGAAAAGCACAAAGTGGCAAGCATATCAAGAACATGCCAGATCAGACAACCCCAGATTTCCTATGCACTATCTGTATCCATAAATGAGCAGGCATCGTGCAATATTCTCGTCCTACAACAGGTGCATGTTAGGCGAAAGCCAGATGGAGCAGCCGTGATAATGAAATTTCAACTAATATGATTATTTCAAGTTCTCACTATATTTAAACCTTGATTTCAACTTATTTGGTCAACAAGGTAATGGAAAAAGATATCGCCTGATATATTTATATCATTTCAGATCCTAGATTCTATTCATGTCAGCTAAGAAAATAAGGCTGATTCCGTGTATCGCTAGTATGAGTAATGATTCAGACCGGAATCTGCGCGTTCCCTTGACAGAAATCCTGGCTCTGCCTCGTTAGCAACGACCCTCAATGTCCCAGAGGGGAAAGCGCAGCTATCGAGCTCAAGGCATAACCAGAGTATAAAGATTCTTTCCTCCGACGCCGGAACAGCACAGAACAGCCAGAGCTTGAGATCTCCATAAGATAAATATGGGAAAGCTTCTCACTTGGTGAGTCATTATAGAAACTATGGTTACGTGAGATGGACGATATCCACCCTCCATGCATACAAACAAAAACCAAAGAGAAAAAATAAAAAAGGTAATCATGTGAGAACCTTACAAGCGTTTCACCTCTGCTGCACATGTGCGCTGGGCCGACTGAAGGATAAGGCTACCAAAGCCTTTGCTTTAAGCCCCCCCTTACTTTAGGCCCCTAGACCATCCACCACATCCACCCATGAGAAGGTGAACGGCGTCCCAAAAGCTAAATCGTAGCACAGGTCCACGGGATCAGCACCGATTTCAAGGTATCCCACAGTGTGGTGTCGTCGAAGATCATCGCTGAAGATCTGTCGCAGGTTGTCCGGTAGCTGCCGCCTCCCGATCGCCGAAGATCTTGTGAAGAAGGCCCTTCTCGTTGGAGACAGGAGTGGTTCTTGGTGAGGAGGCAGAGGGGCATCGGCGGTGAAGAAGAGCAGGTGCCTATCGGGTTGTGGGTGAAGAGCATGGCAGCGAGGACTCGAGGAGGCCGGGCAGTGGGGTCATCGGAGAGCTTGCAGAGACAAGCCTCGAGGCGGGCGAGGGCTGGGCAACACAGGCAAGGAGGTCGTCGGAGGCGCCGGCGGTGCCGCCATCGCCCGTCGATGGAGAGGATGCAGGACCCACCCCGACGGCAACACCAACAGAGGCCTTGAGAGGCGTCTCCAGCGAGGTTTCAGACTTCCAGCAGGTTTGAGTCTCCGTGCGGCCACAGGGGGAGGCATTGGCTTTCCCATTCTCGAGTCGGCAGACGTGATACACGTGGCATGATGGTCCACTGGAAAAGATAAAATGCGGTGGCGTCAAGTGTAAATGCATTATAAGAAAAAAGACTATTAGCGACGGCAACTTGCTATCACTAAAAATCTGACGAAAATAACTTCGTCGCTAATTACCATTATTAGCGATGATAAAACAACACCATCACTAATAAAGGTAATTAGCGATATTAGCGACGAAGATCTGTCGCTAATAATTTTATTTTTTTTAATTAAATTATTAAAAAAATTATTAGTGCGGTGATTTCATCACTACTACGGTCGTTAAAAGTTTTTTATTTTTTTAATTAAAATTTAAAAACTATTAGCAATAGCACTTTGTGTCGCTAATGCCGTCGCTAATAGTTTTGAATTTTTTTAAAAAAAAATTATAATTAAATATTTGAAAACCTACTTTAATCATAATAACAAGCAATAATAATTTTTAAAATCTATTATAAATAAGATAATAATTATGTAACACGATCATAGATATAAAATTAATTATATTATATTAAAAATATAAATTTTATAATTTTATAAACAGATATTATTTTACAAGTATCAAAAGTACATACATATCAAAAAAAATCATGTACGATTCTCCTCGTCATCCTTTTCATCCTCCTCTTGCTCCTGTATATCCTCTCCAGCAGCTGGTGGATAAGAGCCAGATGTCCCAGTATTCTATAATAAAAAAAATAAAATATTATTAATAAGTTTCGATATGAAAGCATATATATCGATACGGAGACGTATATTTTAATATACTATGATTTTTGAACAAATTATTCCTACATGTTTCATTCGATGATACGGAGCTATAGACATCTACAGCTTATTATTCGGATGATTAGATTAAATTTTTATCTCTCTATATCTTCTTTCTGGACTCAAGCCTAAACATGTGAAGCTTCTAAATATAAAAATTTAAAATAAGTAAAAAAAATTATTAATAAACTTACCTACTATGATGGCTATGACAACGAGCTGAGCTAATCACGTAGATACAGATCTTGAAGAATCTCAACGACCGTATCGTGGATAGCATCTCAAAAGTTCTGAAGTCGCTGGCTCCAAAACCTCTACACGACCTCCTCCACATGTGCGTTAGCCCATGTTTGAGCCGTCAAGCACTAAGAGGAGGATATCGATAAAGATCATTGAGCTTGTGGAGGGTTGAAGCTGTGGCCAAATCATATGACCCGGCTCCTACTCATCCCTCCAATGGCCCTGAGCCATCCTTAAGGTCAAAGAGGGGCTGAGAGGATGGGTCCTCATCGTGTCATGATGCAAGATACTCTATTTAATCTGCCTATACAGTTTAGACATTCATTAGTCTATATATATCAGTATATATAAAAATTTAATAAATAATATTTTAAATTATTACCGCGATCTATCGAAAATGAAGATCTAAGTAATCATCAGTCATCCTAAACTGGTGTGTGGCCTTTCATTTCTGTAGCTGCCCTGGTACACGACCAAACTACTATATCTATAATAAATAAATAATAAAATTAAATTAATTAAAATATATATATGACTAATTCAATATGAAATTAATTTAAAGATAGAATTTTTACCAATCTATCAGTCACAATATGTGTGCCAACGGAGCCGTCAGTGTGTAGGATCAAATGCTGCTGGATGGATCAATTCTGCCATACCCTTTGTCGCCTACCAGAGTACACCTCAATACTCTACTAGTCACAGAAGGCCTCCCATATGTCCGTCTGCATCCAGTGATCTATGTAAGACTTCTAGTCTGATGGTAACTCAAAACTGGAGTGCTCTATAACGGACTATCAAAATCTGTACAGCCCATCCCGAAACCTCCACATGGCCACCTTCTCGAAGGTCCGACGGCCAGCCTCCTCATCCTAAGGAGTCTCAAATCGATAGTACCCCTGCAAGTAGAAGCAATCATGTATTAATAAATAGAATATAAATCCATCGTGAATTTAAAAATTAAACATCTTTGACTTATCAAGAACATCTCTCAGGCTGCATCATGAGCCTTCGATGGCCAACTGAAGAACTCATTCACTGGCTCTGGCATCAATCGTCGGATGATGTCGGTAACCACATGAGGCACCCCAGGCTCTGTAAATATGCTGCAAAATTTATTTTAAACAATAAATGTTAGACTCTAAAATAGCTAAAATTTAAATATATTCAATGAAAATATATAGTACTTACGTGCGGCTCTGAACCTGAATGAGCTGTCTATCCTCCTGTTTATCCTCCGGTTGAGTTGGAGGTGCTGTGAGCCAGGTGAAGCCTCTACCATACCTCTAACTCTGAGAGTCGGGCATGGCTCCATGTGACTGTGGGGTCATTGATGACCCCACCTTGTCCGAACCTAAGAGTATCAAGATATCATAAAGAATGTTATATAAGATAATAAAGGATAAAATAACATAAAAAAATATATCTAAAATATCTGAGTTTACCACATTGTACGTGTGGTGCAGAAGCATGCGAGTTGGCGGTATGAGATCTCTCTCCTCAGTTGTAACGACTCCAGTCTCAGGAAGCCATCTGCCACAAATCAAGGACAACATTAAAAAAGTTATGTATGTTTATAAAATCTAATCGGGTATATATGAATAAAGTTGAATAAATCGAGTATATATGTTCATAAAATCTAATCTTTGGCACCCATCAGCTTTAATATTGTTAGAAAATATGTCTTAAAACCAATCGTTTGGATGATTGTGCTCTTTATAATTGTATACAAATTATGAATTAATAAAAATTATTTGATATTTTTCATCACAAGATGTACATCTTTCTTATTAGAACTTTTATATTATGATGAAGTCTTTAGAACTATATGATGTTCGATAAAGGAGAATTTATCGAATAGTTCATAAACATGTTCGTGACTAAATAATATGTCATTAAGAGATGATGATGTTTATCAAGTATAGGTCATTATATGCTATATAGATGGTTGTCCTCGTAACCAAAGAGTGTGGAGATACCGGTATGGCATATAGGTGAGATGTAGGGGTACATCATCACTAAATAAGTAACTCACCTGTGGAGCACTCTGCTGTCAAGAGTAGTTCGCAAAGCGTATAGACATAAGTGTCTCTCAGATCTGAGATTACCATAGTGACTTGCAAGCAACTCACAATGCTTGGATGTCAAACTATCTACAATTCTAATACGGTGATGGAAGACTACTGGATACAGTCAAATACTTGTGAAGTCTGTATATGGATCAAAATAGAATTAACCCCTCTAGATTATAGGAGTTAATACATCACTGTATTTTAATTGAGTAAAATCTAGATCTGGATAATTCATGTGATGGATTTGAAAGATTGAGATATAATGTGGATGACTCTTTCAGGGTTGATAGTTAAACCCTAGATCATCCTTGAGTATTCAGGATCAAAGAGATGAATTATGCAGTAACCATATGTATTGGTTCTTGAATATTGTCTTGCATATGTTCGATCTATCCAGATATCGAAAACTATTGCTAAATGGTAACTTCGATTAGTATAGAAAATGATTCTTGCATTATCGATTTAATGTTCGAACCTATAGAGATGCACAAAGTCAAGCAACATAGGAAAGTATTGATCCAAGTCTATGAGTTCAATTTGAAAGTAGTTAACTTGATTGAATAAACAGATTAGCTTAATTGAGAATTAAGTTAAGGGTCATACAAGATTAAATAAGTTGACTATGTCTAGTTAGCACTAGACATGAGGTTCAGATTTAATTTCGAGGATGATAATAATCTGATCAATGATCCAAGAGATTTATGAGAGAGTCAATTTTATATCCTAATTAATTTTAGATTAGATCTTATTTAATTGAGGATAAATTAGGTTAACAATTTAAGTTAGACTTGGACCAAAATTCTAATTAGATTAAGATTGACAGGCACTTCGAATCTAGTTCAAATTCGATTTGAATTAGACCCAAAATGAGTCAAATCTAAGCCCATTTAGTTTAGAACTAAAAAATCTAAATTACTTGAGACTCTCTCTCATATGTAACTGGCTAAGGGGAGGGAGCGCTGATTTTTTATTGCCACCCCATCCTTTGTTTGCGTGTGAAGAAAGGGAGTGCACAAAAGGTTGGCGCTCTCCTTTCTCATGTAGGATTCCTATTTGGTTAGGTGTCCTTCTCACTTGGGTCTCCTAATTTGGTTAGGACATGATCACTTAAGAGGTGCCACATCTATTTAAGAGAGGACCTCTAACTACTGGATGGTTGAAAAAGAGTTTGGTGCGACAATCCAAAAACCATCATGAGAAAGAAATTAGGAGGGGCGGACACTCATCTGGTTTTGGCATGAACCTCTTGGGCATCCTTTCCTTGGTGTAAAGAAACCCTCCTAAGGCATAGAGATTAGATCTCCACCATCCCTTGCTTCTTTTCTGAGAGATCAATGCCTCAAGAGATCATCTCTCTTCCCTACAGAGCCTGACTTGCATGTGAAGTAGAGGGCCTATACTTTCAAACCTCACAAGGCATCAGATTCAAACAATCTCTGGAGATTTGATCTCTATTCTACTGCATATCAGGTAAATATAAAGAGTTATACTACTGCTAGAATAGAAAAATTTTCAAAACACATTCTGACAAGCTGATCAGATTTGATACTTTCCCTTCAATTGGTATCAGAGCTAGATTTGATACATATTATGCATAGTTAATTTTTTTAGTATTTTCATATGAGATATATGATCAGAATTTTATATAGAACATGACATTTGATTTAGATCTATTGATTAAAAATTATTTGATTTGATTTTGATCAGATTTCAAGAATCTAATTAATGGTTGATGAAAGTTAGTTATAAATCTGTTATAACAGAATTTTCATGATGTAGATTTTTACTAAAATAATAATCAAATTAAAATCTATTTTAAATTTATTTTAATAAAATTTTTATGATATTATTTTAAATTAAAAGTTAGACTTAATTAAAATCTAAATTGAATCTATTTTGATAGATTTTTAGATCTGATTTTAAGCGAAATTCTACATAATGCAAAATCAGGTCTAACCAAAAATTTTATTTCTATATGTTCATGCGTGTGTTTGAATTATTTTTCTATGAGATTCTAGATTTGATTTAAGTATTTTATATGATGTATAAAAGTAGATTCAGATCTAAAATTTATATAAAATTTATCTAAAATTAATCTGATGCATTGATCTAATTAGATTAGATACATAACATGCATGATATGATCATGTTCATATGAATGCATGCATGAATTTTTGACTATTGCATATATAGATGTAATTAATTCTTGAAATTAGATTTCAGATCTTAGTAGCTCAATATTCGAATTAATATAATCATCAGATCATCCAATCATAAAAGAAAGCAGGGATTGACTCCCTCTCTTGCCCATTCGATAGATTCTCTTATGATGTGTAGGGGTGCTACGTGATCAAGTCTCATGAAGAAGAACAGTGAAAAAAAATTTAAATTTATTTTGATCATAAAAATATTTAGATTAGATCTAAAATAATTTATTATTTATTATAATTTTAATAAAATTAATTTAGATATAAAAATTATTTTAAGATTTGAATTGTAGATTATATATGATGTAATCGGTAGAGATCTAAATTGTGCTATGATGCATGTGATGTACATAAGTAATTTAAATCAAATTTACATATATTTAATTGTTAAACATAGATCTAAAAATTTAATTTTAAGATATGAATAATTGCATAACATATGATGTATGCTTCACTTAAAATTCTAGTAGAATAATTCTACAGACTAAAACACACATTTCACATACTTAATTCAAAATTAAGTTGAAAGGATCTAGATTTAAAAATTGAAAGATGATTAAGATACCTCATAAGTCGATGGACCATGGGTTAGCATGAATCAGGTCTTCTAATTGGGTTAGATCTAGGATTAGAAATAAATATGGATCAATTAAAAAATTTGATAAAATCTAATCAAGAATTGAGTTAGATTAGATCAGAAATTTCTCTAAGATCAACCTCAATAGTTGTAGCTTGATCAAGTCAATATTTTTGACCATATCATATGGAACTGATTGTGGCTCAATGGTTTAGTCTGAGTCTTTTGATGGACCAAATCGAAACTAATCGATCAATTGGTATCTAAGATAAATTTGGTAATATTACTTAGCAATATGATTAATGGTTTTTAATTGGTGATCGGTTTATCTGACCATTTCGATGGTATTTAAGACAAGCCAAGTCAGACCCTCTCACCGCTATCACTTACCTGACCAATACGATAAATTATGTTTTAATTAGGTTACTAATTGATTCGAGCTGACCCATACCATTAAGATAAATCAGTGTGACTGACTTAGGTGTCCCTAGACCAGGCTTATTCTAGTCCTCTTCATGACTTGGTGCAGTCAGTGAGAGGATTTATGACTTGCTGGTTGATCTCTTCTCTTATTCTCAAATTATTAAATTAATTCAACTGAAAGGGGGTGCCCTTAGATCAATTTGTCTCTAGTCCTCATCATGACTTGATAAAGTCAATAAGAGGATTTAGACTTGCCAGTCCAATAGACCAGCTTGTCTAGTCCTTTACATGATTTGGTAAAGTTAGTGGGAGGATTTAAGACTTGTCAGTCAATTACTTCTTAAATTATTAAACCAAATTCTCTAAATTATTAGGTCCTTAAAATGAGTTAGTTATGGGGATAACTAAATCATAGCTTCCCATTAAGTTGGATGATAATGGATCCATTGGTCTGATAATTATAGAGGCCCAAAGGCCTGGTGTTTATCTGCTATTAGAATTATCATTCATAATATGATGACTCAGTCAAGTCTCTCTAGTGGATGGTCAGATTGGTCAGTTAAAGTCGGGCCTAATCATTCATTAATTAGATTCTTGAGTTTAATCATGTTAATGGTTGGACTTAAACAGGACTTGCAAAAATGGCCAAAGCCAACTAAAAAGTAATCTGGAGCAAAATTATTACTAAAAATTATTTGGAGAAATAATTGGTTAAGAACCTACCTTTAGATGCACATGGGTGAGCCGACCAAAGTCGGACTAGTATGCAGTCTGTGTGGATTCGAGTATCCACTAAGAAATTAAGATAATTTTTTGAATTGAAAATAGAGGCTACTAATTTATATAAAATAATGGGAGAATTTTTAGACTAAAGTCTCAATCTTTAGGATTAAATAATTCATATACTAATAGATCTTTTATTTTTCTTTCAGAGATGGCTAGTAGTTTATTACTCCGCTTGCTATTAGATAATGAAAAGATTATGGGACCCAATTTTATTAATTCGTATCAAAAGTTGAGAATAGTTCTCGAGTGTGAGAAGATCCTATATGTGATTATGGATTTAGCACCTAAAGTACCAGTTCCTAATTCAGATGTGAAGGTTAGGGACACTTATCAGAAGTGGCTCAATGACTGTATGATAGTACGATGCATAATGAGGGCTACTATGAGTGATGAATTTAGTTATAAATTCATTGATGCTCAGCCGAAGGAGATGCTTCAAATGTTGAACAAGTCTTTTGATACACTTAAGCATTTGTCCTCAACATAGCATAGTTCTTTTGTGAGAGAGAAAATGCAAGGTGCAAAAAAATCATGGTGATCCTAAGTAGTCTAATGCAGACAAAGTCAGGCAGAAACAGATAGACCTAAGAAGAGAAATCAGCAAAGCATTGCTGGACAAGGTACTTATATGATAATACCTTGTAATTTCTCTGTCTCTGATACTACTACCTTGGTATTGGATATCGAAAGTCCAATTCATATATGCAATTTATTGCATGAACTTCAGATTAGTAGAGAATTTGAGAAGAGCGAATGATTCCTGAATGTTGAAGATGGAAGAGCTATTCCAGTTCTAGCTATAGAAAAGGTTCAGCTTACTCTCAATTCAAATGCCATTGTTTTAGATGACTGTCATTATTGTCCATATTTTCTTATGAATGTTATTTCCATAGGCCTTTTGACCAAAGATGGTTATAATTTTTCTATAAAGAAAAATTATCATGATATCATTATGAATGGTGTCACAATTATGGATAGATAATTGAAACATGGCATTTACACATTATCACAACCTGTTAGTATAATATACACATCGAACAAATATCCTAAAATAGATAATGTTACAGATGCCTATCTTTAGCATTGTAGGCTCGGTTATATAAATAAAAATAGGATAATCAGGTTAACTAAAGAGAAAATTTTCGATATCAATGATTGTGAATCATTACCGACCTATGAGTCCTATCTTCTTGGAAAGATGACCAAGCTACCTTTTACTGGAAAGGGTGAATGAGCTAGTGATGTTCTAGGTCTAGTACATAGTGATGTATGTGGACCTATAAACATAGGTGCTAGATGAGGGTATTACTACTTTATTATATTTATTGATGATCAATCGAGGTATAGATATGTCTATCTTATGATGTACAAGTCTGAATCATTTGAAATATTCAAACGATTTCATAATAAGACAGAAAATAAACTGAAAATAGTACTAAAATTTTTCGATCAGACTGAGGAGGTGAATACTTTTCTAATGAGTTTTTGATATATCTAGAAGAGAATAAAATTCTTTCACAATAGACCCCTCTTAGGACACCATATCATAATGGCATTTCGGAAAGAAGGAATCAAATCCTATTGGACATGGTTTGATCCAAGATGGAGTTTGTGAGTTTGTCGATCTCATTTTGAAATTATGCTCTTGAGATTGCTTGTCATATTTTAAATAAGATTCCAAGCAAATCAATTGTTAAAACACCATATGAGATATGAGCTGGACGTAGGCCAATACTTTCTTACCTTAGGATTTGGGACTGTCCGATTTATATCAAACATTTGTATACTGACAAGCTTGGATCATGATCTGATAAGTATTATTTTGTGGGGTACCCAAAAGAAACTAAAGAGTATTATTTCTATCTTGCTGAAGAATAAAAATTATTCGTTAGTAATAAGACAGTTTTTTTAGAAAAGGAGTTTCTTAGTGAAGAAATTGATGCCTATAAGCTTGAACTAGATGAAGTTCAATCGATAGAAAAATCGACACAAACAAATAAAAATATAGAATTGGATGTGATAAGATCAAATTTAGATCCCATTGTTGAGGCACCTTTAAGGAGATCTGATAGAGTACCGTGTCAATCGAATAGATACTATGATTTTTTGGTCTGAGATGGAGATCCTGTTGAACTCGATGAGAACGATGAAGATCCGATCACCTATATGGATGCCATGCAGAGGTCAGACTCTGAGAAGTCGCTTGAGGTTATGAAATCTGAGATGGAGTCCATAGAGATCAATTAAAATATGGATACTTGTTGATCCACCCAAAAAGATTAAATCCATAGGGTGTAAATGGATATTCAAAAGAAAAAGGGACGTAGACGGGAAGGTGGAGACCTATAAAGTCTATTTGGTTATCAAAGGATATCATCAACGTTATGGTATTGACTATGATGAGATATTTTCTCCTATGGCAATGCTCAAGTCCATCCAAATTATGCTTACAATAGCGGTACATTTTGATTATGAGATTTGACAAATGGATGTTAAAACCACTTTTCTTAATAGGAAGCTGGAAAAAGAGATATATATGTACAACCTGAAGGGTTCACATCCATAGATAAATCAAAGGTATGTAAGCTTTAGAAATCTATTTATCGATTGAAGAAAGCAGCTCAGAGTTAGAACATGCGTTTTGATAAGGTGATCAAAACGTATGACTTCGTTAGGAACAGAAAAGAACCATCTATTTATAAATGGGCTAATGATTCTGTAGTCATCTTCTTTCTACTATATATGGATGACATACTGTTAATGAAAAATAACATTCCAGCTTTACAAAGTGTAAAGCTTTGACTGTCTTCATAGTTCTCCATAAAGGATTTGGGAGAAGCATCCTACATTCTAGGGATGAAGATCTATAGAGATAGATCTAAGAGGCTGCTTGAATTGTCTCAATCCATATACATAGATACTATACTGAAATGGTTTAGCATGGAGAATTTCAAGAAAGGCTATCTTCCAATAGGCCATGAAATTATTCTCCCTAAGAAAGATTATCCCACAACTCTTCAAGAGAGAGAGCGTATGAGTAGAATTCCATATACTTCGACAGTGAGATCTATCATATATGTCATGACATGTCCAAGATCAGATATAGTACACTCACTAGGGATGGTGAGTAGATACTAGTCTGATCTGGGTGAGAACCATTGAAAGGTCGTTAAGATAATCCTTAAGTATTTTAGAAATACTAAGGACTAATGGCTTATCTATGAAGACACTCACTTGAAATTTATGGGATATACTGATTTCAGCTTTCAGTCAAATCATAATCACAGCAAGAGTGTGTCAAATTTTATACTTACCTTTAATGGAGGAGCAATCTGCTGAAAAAATTTTAAGCAGCACACCGCCACGGTCTCAACTTGTGAGATAGAATACATCGTGGCATCCAATGCTACGAAAGAAGCTATCTGGTTGTGGAAGTTCATCAGCGGGCTTGGAGTAGCACCCTCTCTTGATAGTCCTGTTTTGTTATACTACAACAGCACTGGAGCCATAGCTCAAATGAAAGAACTGAAGTCCTATTAGTGCACCAAGCATATTCTGCACCGCTACTATCTGATCTGAAAGATCATGGATCGAGGTGACGTCGAACTTCAGAAGATCAATGAAAAGAAAAACTTGGCTGACCCATTTACTAAAGCCCTCGAAATCAAAGAATTCAATGAATACAAATAGAAGATGGGTATTAGATACTGTACCGATTGGCTTTAGTCCAAATAGAAATTGTTAGAAAATATGTTCTAAAGCCAATTATTTGGATGATTGTGCTCTTTATAATTATATATGAATTATGAATTAATAAAAATTATTTGATATTTTTTATCATAAGATGTACATCTCTTTTAGAACTTTTGTGTTATGATGTAGTCTTTAGAACTATATAATATTCGATAAAAGAGGATTTATCGAATAGTTCTTAAACATGTTCGTGATCAAATGATATGTCATTAAGGGACGATGATGTTTATCAAGTATAGATCATTATGTGCCATATAGGTTGGTTGTCCTCGTAACCAAGGAGTGTGGAGATACTGGTATGACATACAGATGAGATATAGAGGTACATCATCACTGAACAAGTAATTCACCTGTGGAGTGCTCTGCTATCAAGAGCAGCTCAAAAGAAGCGCATGGACATAAGTGTCCCTTAGACTTGAGATCACCATAGTGGCTTGCAAGCAACTCACTGTGCTTTAGTGTCGGACTACCTACATTTCTAATATAGTAATGAAAGGCTACTGAATACAGTCAAGTACTTGTGAAGTCTGTGCGTGAATCAAAATAGAATTGATCCCTCCTGAATACAGGAGTTAATGCATCATTATATTTTATTTAGTAAAATTTGAGCTCAAATAATCCATATGATAGATTTGAAAGATTGGAATACAATGTGGATGACTCTTTTAGAGTTGACAGTTAAACTCTAGATCATCCTTGAGCATTCAGGATCAAAGGGATAAATTATGTGATAACCATATGCATTGGTTCTTGAATATTATCTTATATATATTCGACCTATTCGGATGTTGGAAACCATTGTTAAATGGTAACTTCGATTAGTACAGAAAATGATTCCTATGCTACCAGCTTAGTGTTCGAACCTATGGAGTCATGCACAAAGTCAGACAATATAAAAAAAATTGATCCAAGTCTATGAGTTCAATTTGGAAGTACTTGACTTAATTGAACAAATAAATTAGCTTAATTGAGAATTAAGTTAAGGATCATACAGAATTAAACAAGTTGACTATGTCTACCTAGCATTAGATATAAGATTTAGATTTAATTTTGGAGATGATAATGATCTGATCAATGATCCAAGAGATTTATGAGAGAGTCAATTTTATATCCTAATTAATTTTAGATTAGATTTGATTTAATTGAGGATTAATTGAGTTAAAATTTTAAGTTAGACTTGAACCAAAATCTTAATTAGATTAGGATTGACAGGCTCTTCGAATTTTGAGTTAAAATTTTAAGTTAGACTTGAACCAAAATCTTAATTAGATTAGGATTGGCAGGCTCTTCGAATCTGATTTAAATCAGGTTCGAATCGAATCTAAAACAAGTCAAACTGAGCCCATTTGGTTTAGAACCAAAGAGTCCCAATTGCCTGAGACTCTCTCTCATATGTAATTGACTAAGGAGAGGGAGTGCTGATTTTTTATTGCCACCCCATCCCTTATTTGCGTGTGAAGAAAGGGAGCGCACAAAAGGTTGGCGCTCTCCTTTCTCATGTAGGATTCTTATTTGGTTACGTGTCCTTCTCACTTGGGTCTCCTAATTTGGTTAGGACATGATCACTTAAGAGGCACCACATCTATTTAAGAGGGGACCTCTAACTACCGGATGGTTGAAAAAGAGTTTTGTGCGACAAACTACAAACCACCATGAGAAAGAAATTAGGAGGGGCGGACACTCATCTGATTTTGGCGTGAACCTCTTGGGCGTCCCTTCCTTGGCGTGAAGACACCCTCCTAAGGCGTAGAGATTAGATCTCCACTATTCCCTGCTTCTTTTTTGAGAGAACAACGCCTCAAGAGATTATCTCTCTTTCCTATAGAGCTTGACATACGCACAAAGTAGAGGGCTTGTGCTTTCAGGACTCGTAAGGCATCGGATTCAAACAACCTCTGGGGATTTGATCCCTATTATACTGCATATCGGGTAAATATAAAGAGTTATACTACTACTAGAATAAAAAAAATTTCAAAACACATCCTGGCAATCCAATCAGATCAGATACTTTCCCTTCAAATACATCATATAGATAGAAGAATAAGAGGCCATAGCAATCTATGGAGCCAATCCCTTCGATATTCATTTAGTTTGGATCATCATCAAAAAAAATAAGAAGGCAACCATAAGAATATAGGGGCATAAAAGTCAATTCGAGTATTTAGATGTTTGGTACCCTTCAGATGGGTGGCAATGCAAGATAAGTATTTAAAACGAGTCAGAGATCCAGAAGTTCATCGCAAGTGGAGGAGTATAAACTAGATGTTTGGTACCCTTCAGATGTTTGGCACCCTCCGGCCCATCCATCGGATGATTAAATTGAATTTTGACCCCCTTGTACCCATCTCTTCCGTCTCAAGTCTAAACCGGTATGAAGGAGTATATTTCAATATACTCCTCTGATTTTTAAATGGATTATTCATACACATCTCATTTGATGATATGAATGTATCTATGCCTCCATCCTATCCATCGAATAAGAAGATTGACTTTTGACCCCTAGATCTCCTTCCTCCGACTCAAACCTAACTATGTGAAGCTTTTAAATATAAAAATTTAAAGCTGAATGAGTGACAATGAGCTCAGCTACTTGACTTATCTACTGTGATGGCTATAATAATGAGCTCAGCTGAATGAGCGACAAGCAACTGAAATGTTGTCCTTTACATGCAAACACTCTCAAGATAGAGAGTACAATATCCTGGAGATTTGAATCTTTTTTATTTCTTGACTTGATTCTACCTTTCAAGTGTGCATCTCGAGTCCAAATATTGTAAGTTTTCTCATGATAAGTATGCAAAAGAGTTTGGAATCATGGTTAGAAATCAGCATGCTGTAGTTGATGCCCGGATCTTGCCACCTCCAAAAGTATGTTACACTTATATTCATCATGTTTATCTAAAAGTAGTTTATCTGCAATAATTTGAAATCACATCTTTTCAATGCTTCAGCTAAAATATCATAACTCTAGGAAAACCAAGCCTAATCCGAACCCATTGAAAATTTTTTAAAAAAATAAATTAAAAATTAAAAATAGTACTTAAATCAGGGACCAACAAAGTAAATAAAGAAAAGAGGAAAAGAAGAAGGCTCAGATCTGCCATTGGAAAATAAGACATTATAAGTTACTCTACACCTTTAATCATGAGGTGGCTGCAAGTGGTTGTCTGCGATGTAACAAACCATCCAAGCTTGTCCTGCAACTATAATAATAAGAATAGAAATACATCACCTCCATCGATCTTTTTTTAGACTCTTTAGGCGCATCTCGCATAGGAAGTCACGACCACCTCTCCGAGCCCAATCCAAAAAAATTTTTCGAGCTTCAGGGCAGACTTAGGCTTGATGATTTTAGAAAAAACCAGATCCGAACCATACCTTGACCCAGGCCTGATTCCGACCCGAACCCATTCGGGCAAGCCCGAACCAAGAGGTGGCTGCAAAGTAAGAAGGCTGCAAACTCATAGTGAAAATTTAAAAAAAAAGTAAAATAAAAACTTAAAAATAATACTTACATCAAAGATCAACAAAGTAAACAAGAAAAAGAGGAAAAGAAGACTCAGATCTGCCATTGAAAAATCAGACATTGCAAGTTCCTTTACACCTTTAACCTTGAGGTGGCTGCAAGCGGTTGTCTGTGATATAACAGACCATCCAAGCTTGCTCTACAACTACAATAATAAGAATAGAAATACATCACCTCCCTCGATCTCTCTTTAGACTTTTTAGGCACATCTCGCACAGACAGTCATCATAGCCTTCTCAAGCCTCCGATCGCCTCCCCAAGCCCCCCACCCTTATCCGAGCCTGGTCTAAAAATTTTTTTCGAGCTTCGAGGTGGGCTTAGATCCGATGATTTTAGAAAAAATCAAGCTCGAATCATGCCCTAGCCCAGGCTCACTGGAAAGCTTCTCGAAGTGGTTCCACCTCTCGAAAATAATATTAAAATTAATAATATTATTAATAATATTATTAATTTTAATTAATTAAATATTATTAATTTAAAACTAATTTAACTAAATTTAATTAAATATTATTAACTTAATTTAAATATTAAATCTAATTTAACTAAATCTTATAAATATTAATTTAAAAATATTAAAAAATCTAAAATAATGATATTTGGCAATTGCTATACAGCTGTCACTGTCGTCGTCGCTAATACTCACCAAACCCACGAAGATGGTGCTGCAACATGGGGGCGACACTATGCGGCAGGAGATGGTGCTATGCGGCTAGAGAAGAAGGGGAAGGGGGAAAGAGAAAAGCGGGGGGAAAAGGGGAGAGGCAGGCTGGGGGCTCAGGAAGGCGGGTCAGGGGCTCGGAGATGCTGTCAAGGGCTCAGAGAGGTGGGTCGGAGACTTAAGGAGATGACAAGGGGGAGGCAATAGAGGGCTCGAGGCTCGAGGAGATGGTCGGCGGCTATAGAAAGCTGGATCCAATGGTGGCACAAAGAGGAGGACTAAAGGCAGTCGGAGGGAGGTGGGCTGAGGGCTTGGGGAGATGGCTGGGGGCTCAAGGAGGCAGGAGAAGGCCGGGGGCTCTCGATTGGGGACTCACGAAGGCGGGAGAAGGTCAAGAGCTCGCGGTCGGGGGCTCAGGGAGGCAGGAGGTGGTCGAGGGCTCGAGGAGGTGGGCAAAGGCCGAGGGCTCTAGATTGGGGACTCAGGGAGGTGGGAGGCGGCTGAAGGCTCACGACTGGAGGCTCGAGAAGGTGGGAGGCGGTCAAGGGCTCAAAGAGGTGGTCAAGGGCTCGGAGAAGCGATCGAGGGCTGGGAGCTCTCGATCGAGGGCTCGAGCAGGTGGGAGGTGGCCGAGGGCTCGTAGTCAAGGGATCGGAGAGGTGGAAGGCAGTCGAGGGCTTGGAGAGATGAGATCCAACTATCGGGGGCTCGAGAAAGTGGGGCAAAGGCTCAGATAGGTGGGATCCGATGGCGGGAGAAAGAAAAGGATCAAAGGCGGGGTAAAGAGAAGGGTGACGGGGGGACCGGAGGCGAGGAAAAAATGGGAGGAAGAAGAAAAGTGAAAAGTCAGAAATTGGACGGAGGGTGAAATAGTAGTATTAGTGATGACAAAATTACCATCGATATAGCTATCGCTAATATCGCCACCGCTAATAAAATTTTTCATGACTACTAAGATTACAATCAAATTTTTAAAAAAAATATTAATTTGTTAGCGACGGCATGCCCTCCGTCGCTAATAAACACGCTAATAGTTTATTAGCGATGGCTTTTCCATCGCTAATAACGAATTAAGCCATCGCTAATAATTTATTGACTTTTAGCGATGAAAAGATTTTTTGTCATAATATATTATCGGTGAATAGCACTATTAGCGATGGCTTTTCTACCATCACTAATTGATGTGCAAATTTTAAAATTTGTAAATAAAACCGCATGCGCACAGTGTGCAGAGTAGCACGATCAGTGAGTACAGGTCGATCCCACAGAGACTTGGTTTAAAAATGATTTTCAAATCTATGCTCAAGCGAGCTTTAACAAAAATCGAAAATCGAAAGTTGTTTGCTAAAGACAATAAGATTAAGGATCTAGGATTTTTGAATCCACTAGATCTAGATTAGAAAATTCTACTTAGAATTTTTCTTATTGATCCTAACGACTACTCCTCTTGTCTTTCCCAAGCATAGATTATGAAGGGACTAAGGTCCAACGATAACCCATCAAGATTCTTTACAGAGGAGTAGTAACTAGGATCCCTTAGAGTTTTCTCCTCCTATGCACTGAATCAAGCATGAACTATGAAGGAACTCTGACACAACTGTAGTTCATCAAAAATTCTTGGCAAAAGAGGAAGAAAAAAAAATCCTAAGAAAAAGAAAGAACCCTATGTAAAACCCCTACTCATGATCTAGCTTCATCGCAAACCGTAGAAGGGATGCTTAGCTAGACATGATCTAAATCTACTTGCAAAATTTAAATGCAGAAAAATAAACTACCCTAATTTCATAAATTAAACTATCCTAATTGCATAAATTTAAACTGCATAATGTAAAGAGATAAAATTGTATAAAAATAAGAAAAAATTTATTACAAAAATCTCAAAGCTCGAGGCTTGAGAAGAAAGCTAAAAACCCCACTATCTAGGGTTACAAGCTTGATCGGAAGGCCAAAATCATTAAAATAAGGGCCTTTGGGGGCTTTTTATAGGCATTTGGGGGTTATAAGGTTTTCAAAACTTTAGATGTGGGACTAAGAGGTTTTAGAGGGCTGTTAGGGGGGTTTAGGGGCTCAAATCTCGCTCAAAAAGCACTTAAATTCATCAAGAAACCCTAGAAATTATTTCAGCCGTCCGATCTTCATCTAAAGGACCCAATTCATCTAATAAATCAAGTCGGAAGAGATTCTGGACCGTCGGATCATGATCTGGGTGAAGCGCTGTCGTTGGATCGCGCTGCAGAAGGATCCCATGTTATCCTAGTGTTTATTGATTCTTGCAATTGCCTTGATTATGGTTGGATCTTGACCGGCTGCGATGGTGGCCGTCCGATGGCGCAAAAATATGGAGCGTTGGATCTTGATCAGAGAAGATCGGACCATCGAGTGATGTGAAGTTACCAGGTTGCCCTTCGGACCTTCTTCTCTCTCCTCATGAGCCCTGGACCGCGTGCGTGGATCGGGCTCGCGATGCATTGCGGTGAGTCGAGACTCGCTGATTGGCTGGTTTATGGTGCGCCGATGGATCCATAGTCCAGGCGCCTGTTGCTGTGGACCAGGCGGCTAACCAGATCACCAAATCAGTTGATTTTTTTTTGACCAATTTTGATCTGATTTGACTCGGGTTTGATCTAATTGAGTCTTCTTTCTTCATTCTTCAATTTCTAGGTCAATTTAACTCCGTTTTGCATAAAATTTGCACCATTAGAATTCTCTTTTCTTGTTCTTTCTATTGATGACCTCTTCTTCTGCAAAATATAATAATAAATATCAATTTCCTAATAAAGTTAGATAATTTAGATATTAATTGATACTTTTTATGTCAATTTGTGACATAAATCACACCCCCCAACTTAATCATTGTTAGTCCCTTAGCAATGTACCAAAATAAGATCATATTCCAAAAAGATCCTTCCTTTGCAAATTAATTTAAGATTGAAATTCAAGAAGTTTTCTAGTATTACTAAGTAATGAGCTTCGAATTAGAATCGGTAGTCAGTCTACTTAGGAGCTTTCTTAGAGTACACTTAAAGTTTTATAGCACTTGTGTGAGTGATAACTAACTTAGTATTTCAGTATTAACTTGTACAGGCCAATTGTATCATTTTTCATAACTTAGTTCGATTAATTTTCTATACACCCCAGATTAAACAAAGAACTAAGGTAGCTTTCACACTATTTTTTTTTTTTTTTTTTTTTTTTTTGCTGAGCATCCTGGCCTTCCCACCACCGTTTGATGCAAATCTCAACACTTGACTTAGGTGAAGAGACCCGGTTACTAGGCTTAGGGCAATCCACATTTACTTTGTGTTTTTCATTTTATTTCAGGCAGGTAGCTCTTTCCTTAAATTTAAATTTCTTCAATTGGGGTGTAGAAAAAATTATCTAATTTAAATAATACTCAAATTCTTAATTGGCCTTACAATTAACACCTACTTTACCTTGTTAGTGTGCATGTGCAATTGGAAGTGCTAATAGTCTTTAAATGACCTAGGCCACCAAGAGTCTAACCAGCTAATCTTCTCCGTGACTCACTATATTTATTAGCAAATACTTTCTAACTTACTCTTATTTTTTTTCTAGATTAATTTATTTCAATTTTTTTTAATATATTAAAAATAAGAAATAACTCATAGTGGAAGGAAAAGGAAATGATAACACCTGATTTTGTTCAAGCTCTCCCCCCAACTTGACCGACATTGTCCCCAATAGAGTTTATCTAATTTATTTGTCCTAAGCAAACTGAAAACAAAAAAAGTATTAGAAATTAAATAAGCTGGGTTGCCTCCCAGAAGCGCTAAGTTTTATGTCTTCAGCCAGACCAAACCTCGAAGCAATTTAATCAGAATAAGTTGGTTCATAAAGAACCATGGCATCTTCAACAGTCTCGACAGGTAATTCCAAGAATGGTTTTAATCGTTGACCATTAACTTTCAAGATAACACCATTACTTGGGTTTTCTATCTCAACAGCTTCGTGTGAAAAGACTTCCTTTACTAAAAATGATCCTGTCCATCTAGACCTAAGCTTTTCTGGAAACAGATGTAATCTAGAGTTATATAAGAGCACCTTTTGTCCGATATTGAAAGTTTTTCTCATAATTGATTGATTATGAAATGCTTTGGTTCGTTCCTTGTATATCCTTGCATTTTCATAGGCTTCATTTCTAAGTTCTTCTAATTCATTCAACTGAAGCTTCCTATGGTTTCCAGCGTCATTCAAATTTGTATTTAGTTGTTTGATGGCCCACATGGCTTTGTGTTCTATCTCAATAGGCAAGTGACATGGTTTACCAAACACAATCCTATAAGGAGACATTCTTAGATTGGTCTTGAAAGTGGTTCGATATGCCCAAAGTGCATCAATTAATTTCAAAGACCAATCCTTTCTATTGGCACTAACAGTTTTCTCCAGGATCTGTTTGATTTGTCGGTTTGACACTTCAACTTGCCCACTAGTTTGAGGATGATATGGTGTGGCCAATTTGTGGGTGACATTATACTTTTTCATCAATGTTGCAAAAGGTCGGTTACAAAAATGGGTTCTCCGATCACTAATGATTGCCCTAGGAATACCGAAATGGGAGAGAATATTTTCTTTAAGAAACTTAATGACCATTTTGCTATCGGGTGTTCTACATGCAATTGCTTCTACCCATTTTGAAACATAATCAACTGCTACTAGAATATATTCATTTCCAAAGGAATTTGAAAATGGTCCCATGAAATCGATCCCCCAAACATCAAAAACTTCAACTACCAAGATTGGGTTGAGTGGCATCATGTGTCGCTTGGTGATTCGACCCATTTTCTGACATTGAGTACAACTTTTACAATATTCATGAGCATCCTTAAACAAATTGGGCCAATAAAAACCACATTGGAGAACCTTAGCAGCAGTTTTCTTAGACGCGAAGTGACCCCCACATGCTTGATCATGACAAAAAGATAAAATATTCATGACTTCGTTATCTGGGATACACTTTCTAATAATTTGATCAGGATATTGTTTAAAAAGATAAGGATCATCCCAAATGAAATACTTCACTTGGGCAAAGAATTTATATTTATCCTGCTTAGTCCAATGAGAAGGTATCTTACCTATGGCTAAATAATTTACAATATCAGCAAACCAAGATTCAGTAGACACAGACATGAGTTGCTCATCTGGGAAAGATTCATTGATGGGTGGTTCACTAGATGGTGCGATTGAAATTCGAGACAAATGATCTGCTACAACGTTCTCAGTGCCTTTCTTGTCCCTAATTTCTAGGTCAAATTCTTGAAGGAGCAAAATCCATCTGATTAAGCATGCCTTGGCATCCTTCTTTGCTAGGAGATGTCTAATGGCTGAGTGATCGGTGTAAACAATGGTGTGGGTCCCAACCAAATAAGATCTAAATTTCTCTAAAGCAAAGACAACGGCAAGGAACTCCTTCTCAGTTGTGGTGTAGTTAAGCTGCGCTTCATTTAAGGTTTTACTTGCATAATATATCACTCTAGGCAGCTTATTTATCCGTTGACCTAAGATTGTGCCCACAACATGATCGGACGCATCACATATTAATTCAAATGGTTCAGACCAGACAGGAGGATGAATGATTGGAGCTGATACAAGTATTTTTTTTAGAAATTCAAAAGATTCCAAGCACTCATGAGTAAATTTAAATTTGGTATCCTTTGCCAAAAGATTAGTCAGTGGATGTGCTACTTTGCTAAAGTTGACAATAAACCTTCTATAGAATCCAGCATGACCTAAAAATGAACGTATTTCTTTCACAGATTTAGGTGGTGGAAGACTTACAATTAGATCTATTTTGGCCTTGTCCACTTCAATCCCCTTTTTAGAAATGACATGGCCAAGAACTATTTCCTGTTTGACCATAAACTGATATTTTTCCCAGTTGAGAACTAAGTGCTTCTCCTTACATCGTTCTAGAACTAATTGCAGGTGATTCAGACACTCGGAGAAGGTTAGGCCAAAAATAGAAAAGTCATCCATAAAAATTTCTAGAAATCGTTCTATCATATCTGAAAACATGCTGATCATGCATCTCTGGAAGGTTGTCGATGCATTACATAGTCCAAAGGGCATTCGTCTATAGGCAAAAGTACCAAATGGACAGGTGAATATAGTCTTTTCTTGATCTTCAGCGGCTATGGAGATCTGGTTGTAACCGAAGTATCCATCAAGAAAACAGTAAAACTCTTGTCCGGCTAGTCTTTCCAACATTTGATCAATAAATGGCAAAGAAAAGTGATCTTTCCTTGTCGCAGCATTCAACTTTCTATAGTCTATACAGACCCTCCATCCCGTTTGGGTTCTAGTTGGGATAAGTTCGTTTGCATCATTTTGGACCACTATTACCCCAGATTTCTTGGGTACTACTTGAACTGGGCTTACCCAAGAGCTATCAAAAATAGGATAAATTATTTCACTATCTAGGAGTTTCAGAATCTCCTTTTTAACTACATCCTTCATAGCTGAATTAAGCCTTCTTTAGGCTTCTCTTGTTGGTTTAGCCTCTTCCTCTAAGTATATTCTATGTTGAACTACAGAAGGGCTTATTCCTTTGATATCTGCTATGGTCCAACCTATTGCTTCTTGATTTGCTTTTCGAACTGACACTAACTCCTCCTCTTGCTTGGGATCTAGGTCTGATGCAATAATTACAGGCAAAGTTTCTTTGGGTCCTAGATATGCATACTTGAGATGTTCTGGGAGGGGTTTCAGTTTTAAAATGGGTGCTTCCTCTATCGATGGTTTAGGTGATGATTTCACCATCTCAATGATTGGTTCAGTAGGAAGTGTCGATTCCTGATTAATCTGATTTTCTTTAAGTATTTCATTGACATCCTCAGACTCATGGATTAACCAGGGGTTAGACTCTAGGTCGACTTCATCATCACTAATGTCAATGGATTCATAAATACCATCTTGGACTACATTGACATCAGTATGAGAAGAGGATTCCTGTTCTAAGTTAAAAACATTAAGCTCAATGGTCATATTCCCAAAGGATAACTTCATTAGACCATTTCGACAATTGATTTCAGCATTGGCCGTAGCTAAGAATGGTCTTCCTAAAATGACAGGTATATGTCCTTTAGGATTCGCAACTGGCTCAGTCTCTAAAACAATAAAATCTACAGGAAAAATAAAATTTTCAACCTTTATCAGAACATCCTCGACCATTCTCTTAGGGATCCTGAGAGATCTATCGGCTAACTGTAATGTGATCCCAGTAGGTTGAAGTTTTTCTAATCCTAGTTGTTCATACATCGAATATGGAAGGATATTCACACTAGCTCCTAGATCTAGCAAGGCTTTTTTTATATTGGTTTCTCCAATAACACAAAAAATTGTTGGAGCTCCAGGGTCCTTATATTTAATTGGCACATGGCTAGATAGGTATGAGCTGACACTTGCAGCCAAAAATACTTTCTTTGGTACATTAGTGGTCCTTTTCCTAGTGCAAAGATCTTTTAAAAATTTGGCATAAGTTGGAACCTGATGGATTATATCTAAAAGAGGAATATTAACTTGGACTTGTTTAAATACCTCTAAAATTTTGTTTAAATGTTCAGATTTATTAGATTTCAGTCTGTTTGGAAAAGGAGCTCTAGGACTTTTAAGTACTGGACTAGGTGAATTTTCAGTTTCTGGTGCTTGAGGTTGAAAGGTAGTAATTTTAGAAGGTGACTCGGCAGATGAGTCCTCTATATCATCAAGTGCAACTACCTTATTGTCTATTTATTTTTTCGATCTTATGGTATGAATGGCATTTACACCATTAACTTGGTTTTCTTGTTGGGGTTGTGGACCATTTTGGTTCCTAGGATTTGGCTCAGGTTGGCTAGGTAACCTATCATGTTCTCGTTCACTAATGGTCGAAGCCAGCTGACTTACTTTCATTTCCAGACGGGCTATAGCTTGGGTGTTATTATTTATGAGTTGACCCATGGTTTGCATAAAGCTGGTATGTGTCTTCATCATGGCTTCTAGGCTTTTCTCTAAAGAGGTAATTTTCTTGTCATTATCATAGAAGCCTGGCGGGTTGTTCATCACCGGGTTGGACCTTAGATTTTGTTGATTGAAATTTGGATTGCCTACATTAGGATTCTGGGACCATGAGAAATTCGGGTGATTCCTCTAACCTGGGTTATATGTGGGTGCATAAGGATTGTTCAATGATCCTTGATAGGTGGCATTCACCTGTGCACACTCATTCGAGTAGGAACATTCTTCTAAGACATGGTCTGGTGCATTGCACCCTTTACACATGGGTGCAGATATTTGATTTACATTGGCTGGTCTCTGTAATTCTAAGGCTTCCAATCTACGTGTTAAGGTTGCAATCTTGGCCTCTGATGCTAGGGTTGGTTGAATTTGATGCATTCCTCCTCTTGAAGGTGTAGCTTTATCAGGTTCCCTAGTTGTTTCCCACTGTAAATTTTTCTCGACTAGGTCTTCTAAGAATTGCCAAGCTTCAGTAGTTTCTTTGTCCATAAATTGGCCTTGGCACATGGACTCTAGCATGGTTCTTGAGTTTGAATCTAACCCCTCATAGATGATCTGGCATAGTCTCCAAGTTTCTATTCCATGGTGTGGGCATCGGGTCAAAAGATTCTTGAAACGATCAAAGTACTTCCAAAATGATTCACCAGCTAGTTGGTAAAATTGATTTATTTCATTCCTAATCCTAGCTGTTTTATGATGGGGGAAATACTTTTTCAAAAATATTCTCACAAAGCCCTCCCAGGTGGTGACAGAATGGTTTGGCAGACTATAAAGCCACTTCTTAGCATTATCCTTAAGGGCAAAGTTGATTAATCTAAGTTTGACCTCATCCTCTGTTAATTGCAATTTTATGGTTGCACATACCTCCTCAAATTCTCTAATAAATATATAAGCATCCTCTAATCCTGTGAATTTTGGAAGCATATTTATGATTTGAGGTTTGATTTCAAAATTGTTAGCTGTGGGTTGTGGCAACCTGATACAAGATGGTTGGATGGAGCCAACTGGATAACACAAATCCTTAAGGGTCATGGGTTGGATTGGTTCAGCCATTGGAACAACAGGAATTGACTCAATTCTAACTAGACGACCCGACACTCTTCTCCACACACGAGGTGTACGGTTCTCGATGTTTATATAATTTTTTTTTATAAAATTTTTATGTATAAGAAAAAGAAAGAAAAGAGAAAAAGTTCTAAAGAGAAGATCCTAAGGAGTCCTAAATCTAAAGAAAAGTAACCAAATTAATTTAAATTTTAATAAATTTTTTTTTTCAAACAAGTGAAACAATAAATTAAACTCAATCTATCCTAGGGTTAACCTAAATCTAGACAGCTCCTAACTGTTTCAAGATGACCCTTCAAGCCTTCCAAGTGGAGATTGATCAACTAGTTAGTCAGGTAAGTATAAGAGGTGGGAGGTTCACTCATCGTTGCCTTTCTAGACACCAAATGAGTTGACCAGGCCAGCAACTGAACCAATTTAACAAACCACTCTCAGGGACTTGCCTAGACACCAACTAATCAAACAACTCAAACTTGGTAGAACTCTTAGGGTTCCTTGTCCTATTGAGCTCGAATTCCTTAAGGTTGACGTCTAATTGATTTTAAGATTAACCGTCTAGGTAATGCAATATGATGGAGATGGTTTTTGGGCTAAGGAAGGGTAATGAAATCCCCACCTTATCTTGTTAATGGGTTGATGCCCTTAGATTAATTATGAAAATACAAATGCAAATAAACAAGATGACCAAGAATGTAAAAGATTTTAATTTAGAATTTTTTTTTTATTTTGATATTTTACTTCACGATTATGAAATATCTTTTGTTTTGTTTTTTTTTTGTGATTAAGTAAATTCAAATGATTAGGTCTAAAAGGAAAAGTAATTAACTAAAAATAATAAAAGAGAAATTAGAAGCGTACCTGAGTTTTCCAGCAATCACCAACTAAATCTAGAAACCTAAAGGAAAAAGAAAGAGAGTTATAAAGCACGAAGAACAAATATTTGAAAATAATTTAAAACGCCAAATCTCCGACAACGGTGCCAAAAATTTGATGTGCAAATCTTAAAATTTGTAAATAAAACCGCAAGCGCACAGTGTGCAGAGTAGCACGACCAGCGAGTACGGGTTGATCCCACAGAGACTTGGTTTAAAAATGATTTTCAAATCTATGCTCAAGCGAGCTTTAACGAAAATCGAAAATCGAAAGTTGTTTGCTAAAGACAATAAGATTAAGGATCTAGGGTTTTTGAATCCACTAGATCTAGATTAGGGAATTCTACCTAGAATTTTTCTTATTGATCCTAACGACTACTCCTCTTGTCTTTCCCAAGCATAGATTATGAAGGGACTAAGGTCCAACGATAACCCATCAAGATTCTTTACAGGGGAGTAGTAACTAGGATCCCTTAGGGTTTTCTCCTCCTATGCACTGAATCAAGCATTAACTATGAAGGGACTCTGACCCAACTGTAGTTCATCAAAAATTCTTGGCAAAAGAGGAAGAAAAAGAAACCCTAAAAAAAATAAAGAACCCTATGTAAAATCTCTACTCATGATCTAGCTTCATCACAAACCCTAGAAGGGATGCTTAGCTAGACATGATCTAAATCTACTTGCAAAATTTAAATGCAGAAAAATAAACTACCCTAATTTCATAAATTAAACTATCCTAATTGCATAAATTTAAACTGCATAATGTAAAGAGATAAAATTACATAAAAATAAGAAAAAATTTATTACAAAAACCTCAAAGCTCGAGGCTTGAGAAGAAAGCTAAAAACCCCACTATCTAGGGTTACAAGCTTGATCGGAAGGCCAGAATCATTAAAACAAGGGTCTTTGGAGGCTTTTTATAGGCATTTGGGGGTTATAAGGTTTTCAAAACTTTAGATATGGGACTAAAAAGTTTTAGAGGGCTGTTAGGGGGGTTTAGGGGCTTAAATCCATCAAGAAATCCTAGAAATTGTTTCAGCCATCCGATCTTCATCTAAAGGACCCAATTCATCTAATAAATCAAACCGGAAGAGATTCTGGGCCGTCGGATCACGATCTGGGTGAAGCACTGCCGTTGGATCGCGCTGCAGAAGGATCCCGTATTGTCCTAGTGTTTATTGATTCTTGCAATTGCCTTGATTACGGTTGGATCTTGACCAGCTGCGATGGTGGCCGTCCGATGGCGCAAAAATATGGAGCGTTGGATCTTGATCAGAGAAGATCGGACCATCGAGTGATGTGAAGTTACCAGGTTGCCTTTCGGACCTTCTTCTCTCTCCTTATGAGCCCTGGACCGCGCGCATGGATCGGGCTCGCGATGCATTGCGGTGAGCCGAGACTCGCTGATTAGCTGGTTTATGGTGCGCCGATGGGTCCATGGTCCAGGCGCCTGTTGCTGTAGACCAGGCAGCTAACCAGATCACCAAATCAGTTAATTTTTTTGATCAATTTTGACCTGATTTGACTCGGGTTTGACCCAATTGAGTCTTCTTTCTTCATTCTTCAATTCCTGGGTCAATTTAACTCTGTTTTGCGTAAAATTTACGCCGTTGGAATCCTCTTTCCTTGTTCTTTCTATTGATGACCTCTTCTTCTGCAAAATATAATAACAAGTATTAATTTTCTAATAAAGTTAGATAATTTAGATATTAATTGATACTTTTTGTGTCAATTTGTGACATAAATCACTAATATATGAATTTCTTGTAGTAATGGCCTGTTGGAAAAATAAACGCACTGCAAAGTTAATGCTTTCGTTTTATCGATGCCCATATATTATCTCACTTCTTAATTCAGTGCCAATTCCCAATCAATCAACGGATACACAACGGCTACATTTTTTTTATAAAATTGAGTTTTTTTTTAATTTATAATATCTATTTCGTCATTCTTCTTTTCTTATTCTCTTTACTCTTCTCCTTGATAGCAAACTCTAACTCATATTTTCTGCACTCCTGTACAAGATAATTAGTTGATTATTCATTCCATTTGTAATTAGCATTCAACAATCAGGTACTATTGTTCTAACCTTTATAATTTTTTATTTAATTTAAAATTTATATTATTTTATTATATTATCTCTATTTTATTTAATAGTTGATTCATTGAATTAAAAGTTTTGATTGCTGATCTTGTATTAGCCTTTTAAAAAATATAAGATAATTGTAATAGCTAATTTTTTTGATAATTCAAAATAATAATTTAAATATGTTAATTTAAAAATATGAATTTAGTTATTCAAAATTTTAAAAAAAGAAAAGAATTGAAAGTTTAATACAATCTCAAAAAGAAGCTCTTGATAAATTTTTTACAAGTAATAAAAATAATAAATTAAAAAATATTGATAAATATTTTTTAAATGAATAAGTTAATAATCATTTAGAGTTAGATGATAATAAAATACTAGAACAAGAAAAAGTCAATGAAGAGATTCAAAATAATCCTCAAACTATGGTGAAAAGAATCAATCTATTAATTTAAATGATTAGATTCTTAAAAATATTTGTCAATGAATAAATATTGATACAAATTTGAGAGATTTATTAATAAAAAAAGGTCTAATTCTAGTTAATGATATAGATTTTTCTAAAGATAAAATCTTAAGATATTTTTCTACTACATATTATATCCAAAAGTTAGCAAATAAGGAGAAGCATGAAAGAAGATAGCTAGTTTATTCAAAAGACTTCAATAGAGTATTTTATTTTTATTGTAAATTGTTTAACTCTGCTTCTAGTATAAGTAAACTAGCTAATGTTGGCACTAGAGATTGAAAAAATCTTAGTGCTAAGCTTAAGAATTTTGGGATAAGTAATGAGCATATTATTAATATGAGTTCATAGATTGATTTAGAAATAAGATTATTGAGAAATAAAATAATTGATAAAAGTATTCAAGAATAAATAAATAGAGATGAAAAATATTGAAAAAAATATTATTAAAAATTCTTGGGGTAGTAAAAATTCTTGGTAAAAATAATTTGACTTTTTATAAAAAAAATAGAAAGATCTATCAAGAAAATAATGAAAATTCGATCCGATGGTGTAAGAACATATTTGACGCATTAAAGACAATAAAATTCATACTCATTATCTTAGACATAATATACAAAATAAATTGATAAATTTATTAGTAAATAAAATTAAAAATAAAATTATTAAAAAATTATGAAAGTAAAATATTTTTCAATAATACTTGATTGCACTCCAGATGTAAGTCATCAAGAGTAAATATCTTTTATATTGCGATATGTAGATATTTCATCAAATCCAATCAAAATTATGAAATATTTTTTTGAATTTTTAAAAGTAGATGATAGAACTGGAAAAGATCTTTTTGATATCATTATGGAGAAATAAAATATATTGGACTTGACATTAATAATTTAAAAGGATAAGGATATGATAATGGATTTAATATAAAGGACGAACAATAAGAAGAGCAAAAAAAAAATTTAGATATAAATTCTAGATCCTTTTATACACCATATAGTTGTCACAATCTAAATTTAGTACTTTATGATATGGCTAATACTTGTACTAAAGCTATAGCATTTTTTGAAGTAGTACAACATATATATTCACTATTTTCTTCTTCTACTAAAAGATAAAAAATTTTATAAAGTAATATATCTGATCTAACTCTTAAATCATTGTCACAAACACGTTGAGAAAGTCGTATTGAAAGTGTTAAAGCAATAAGATTCCAAGCTCCACAAATAAGAGATATTTTATTAAAATTAATAAAAATTAGTAAAGATCTTAAAATCAAAAGTGAAGCTATTGCTTAGCAACATATGAGCTTGAAAATTTTAAATTTTTATTAGACATAATTAGGTATGATATATTATTTGCTGTTAACTCGTTAGCAAAAGTTTACAATCCAAAGATATATGTATTGATGTTACTACAGAACAACTAAAAATTTTTTTAAAAAAAAATATATAGAAAAATAGATTTACATCCACTATGATTTTTTTAAAAAAAATTATATCTAAAATAAAAATAAAACATAAATTTTATGTTAAACATATCATTCATAGAAAGAAACAATTTGATGAGAATGCTGACAATAAAATAATAAAATCTCTTAAAGAATCATTTAGAATTAATTATTTCTTATATATAGCAGATCAAATAATTTTTTTACTTCAAAATAGATTTGAACAGTTTAAAATATATAAAAATATTTTTAATTTTCTATTCAATGGTAAAAAATTAAAATCACTAAAAAATAAAAGTTTGAAAAAATATTACCTTAATCTTGAATATTTCTTAAAATATAATAACTATTCTGATATTAATGATTTAGATTTATTTTCAAAACTAAGAGTTTCAAAAGAAATTGTATAAATAAAATATAACAATCCAATAAACATGCTCAATCATATAAAAAGACTCAACTCTTTTTCAAATACATATATTATTTTTAAAATAATATTAATAATTTTAATAAATATTATTTCGATAGAAAAAAAATTCAAAACTAAAATTAATAAAATCTTACTTGAGATTAACAATATCTCAAAAAAATTTAAATAAATTAACTATATTATCAATTAAAAAAATATTAGAAAAAATTGATTATAAAAATTTAATTAAAAATTTTACATTTCAAAAAATTAAAAAAATAAAATTTTAATAAAAAAATTATATTAATTTTAATAAAAAAAATATTTTTGTATTTAACTTTAGACCTCCATGTGCATTGAGCCATCCCTGCAAACACGATCGTAACAAAAAAACATTAATCTTGTCAATCCTGCAAAAAATCAAGAATAAAGTAAGCTGAACGTTCAGCCCTATTCTTCTTCCTGCACAACTGTAGCAAATCAGCTATATATATATATATGAAACACTAAATGATGGGTCACCTTGGAGCCAAAAGCTTGTGAGCAAACCAAATTATCATTCGCTTGTTGTCTAAAATACCAGTACCTAGAAAGGCATAACACAGCCAACTCATATGCCAAAATAGGCAGAAACACAAGAACCTAAGAAACCACACATCAGTTCAACGCATAAGAAACCACATCCACGATTATTTCATAGTAGTACTGCTAGTAACAAAATGCATACAAACTGCTTTACGCATATATTAAGCTATGCTTCGTGTTTCCATTCTAATTTAATTTGGAGGGCACCATCGCCCATCAGCCTCCTCTGCACCACTGTGACATCAGTCCGGGCCATACAGGCAGCTTTACTTATAATGATCAGTCACTTTCGCTACTAAAAGCAGTGATATAACAATCTCTCAGCAGCTTGACCGATCAGAGAAATGTAACATAGAGCAATGAAGCACCCAAACTGCTGTCTCAGGTTCATGCTAGTAGGATCCAATCCCGTTAAAAGCTCTAGCTATGCTTAAAATTGCCGAACCAAGCGACCAACCAGGGACATCTATAGCTCAGGATTTCTCCCTGCTCTAAATGATCTTTGTTCACGTCTGGAAGGCTCAGCACACCCTGGAACAAGGAAAAAGAGCGTAGTCAATACTCTTGGTGGAGCTGGTTACCATGGAAAGAAACAGGAGAAAGATCTTGTAAACATGGACATGATTAGTTACCAAAAAACCAATGGACATGATCAGAAAAATCAAATACTATCTTAGCAAGGAATTGTCCAGTCAGGTAATGCTATTTACATTATACACAAACATATGATGGCATAATGGCATGCATGGTATTTCTGAGCATAGGCTTTCATCCCTCAGATGTACAAATCAACACTCTTTTCACCTTTGATCTGGATTACTTCAATCAACACTGGTACTTGCCTACATAGTTAAATATGCATAGCATCTGACAAATTCTAGCATTCACTGAACACTAGTCTTACATTTTCTTTTCTTTTTTTTTCTAATCAAGTACAATGCAATACCTTATATGTTGTGATTAGTTAATTGCATATACCTATATGAATTGAAGAATCATGCCCTTGAAAGAGTGGTTCCTTGAAATGCATTCCACGTTTGAATGCATATAGCTCTTGCAACAAGATACCAAGGCTTGTTTTAACTCTGATCTGACCAAAATACCAGGGAAAAAGAAAAATGGCCTTAGGAAACTGTAATTTTGCATTAAATTATAATTTTCATCCACCTACATCACCCACAAACTCAAGCATGTCTATAAAAAATGTCCATCATATGTATTAAAAGTATGATACCAAAGTCTGAGAACTTGTCCAAGCAAAGGACATTTTAGACAAGAGCAGGCCTAACAACCAGAGGGGTAAAAGAATTTTTCAGTCTAAGCAAAGGACACTCTAAACAAGAACTGGCCTAAAAAGAAAGCAATAAACCGAAAGGGTAAAAGAAATGATAAGTTCACAAAAATGTTTTTTTCCAGAAAAAAAAAGGGCCACTTCCAAAAGCTTTATTCACGTATATGACGAGCACTGGATTCCTTAACCCTAGAACTGCCTTCCATTTATTCCACCTTAGCTAGAGAAAGGGAGGGAGGTGAAGAGTGAACGCAATCAACATCTCTGAATACACAACAAGTCCCAAGAGTAGGATGATCCTAACTATCATATACACACAGATAACAAAAGGAAATGTGTTCCTATCACCTACCTGAATGCATGCAGCAGCAGCAGCAGCAGCTTCTCTGCACAAATGAATACTTCAAGCCCCAACATCCCTTTCCCTATTTGCTTCAGCTAAATATTCTGTCATTCTGTTCTATAAAATAGTGGACTTAACCAACCTATCAATTTCTGCTAACTTACAAATTAACATGACTTGCACTATAAAATTTCTCCAAGAGTTTCCTTGCCCATTTTTCATTCATAATATCAATTCTTGGAGGTTAGTCATGCAGTTAGCAATTACTACTCCAATTATTGCCAGTTTAACAAACCCAACTTTGACCATTCGATGTTCTTAATCCATTCAATGCAAATTTATCTATCAAATTCGAACAGTGAGGGCTGACCCTTGGCAATACCTCAGACAGTCAATGAATTTAAGTTTGCCAACCACTTTAGCGAACCTTCCGTGTTTATACTAGTGCTTCTACAGTCCTTCCTGGAGGACAACCAAAACTGTAATATGCCAAGACCAAATCAACAACCAAATTTCGCAAACGCTTGAAGATTATTGGGCCAATTGACAATTATGAAAAAATATTTTCCCTTAGAAAGTCTCCAGACACAATTGCTCTCACTAAACTGAGCTAGAAATCCCTTGTGTCCACAATCTTACTACTCAATTGTCCTAGGAGCCACTAAAAGTTACATGAAGAGGATCCCATATTAATTTCTCGTAAGTAAAGCAAATCAACTGTCTTTCCTACAAAATATCTTTCACATAATTTCTTTTTCTTATTTAAACACCATAATATTCCATGATAAGATATTTGTTTTTTCTAATCATCACCAGTCCCCCTCCCTTTCACTCCCCAAAAAAAACCCCTTCCTCTTCTCCACTCTTTATATAGTATATCCTTGTCATTTCATCACTCTACTCCTTTTCTCTTGATTGCACCTAGAGCATCTCTTCTTTTTAGATTGAGACTCACCCATTAAATGGTCCCTCCATACCACTCTTTTGAACCCCTAGTTAATCAAAACAAGTCTCTATACCCAGTTCCGGAACCCCATGATATACAATCCCTTATTCTTTTCTAACCAACATGACTGCCTACATTCTTAGTCACTGGTTGACCCCTAGCTTACAGTCATCATTCACAGGAATGACTCAACTTCACCCATGCAGCCAGCTTCAAATGCCATTCACAGTTGTCTTTGCACTCAGAGCAGCCTCTTCTGCATCAACAGCAATAGCTAAATCCAACGCATACAATCTTCATTAGAAGCAACATCAATTTTTGCTACTAAACATTTATAGTTGTGAAAAAGGGGGAAAAAGCGAGAACATCCAATAAATAGAGTAGCCCAAGAAGCTGTGCTGTAATGATGTAGCCTTCCAATCACCAAAAATTGGAAAAACAAATTATTTAAGAGGGCTATTCATCCTGTTGAGTAGTTCTTCCACCAAGTCAGGGAGTACAATGAAGCCAGTGACTGCCCCTCGATTCTATTTTTGATGCCACTAATACCCACATATCCTCACAATGTAACCAAATTAGATTATCATCTATGTTTACAATTTAGCTCCCATAATTGGTTAAGATGCCACGACAGGATGCTTTGTCCACAAAAACTTGCCAAAATTAAGTACAGTGATACATACAAGGTAGCTCAACCACATTGATCTATTCTAGCCACAGCACATGAGACCAGCACCTCCTTGCAAGAATCAACTCCTCTCTCCGCTGGATATGACAATTCTCATTGGTCTCCAGCCTCTTAAGTATGGTTGAGATAGAATTTTAATACTAAGTTCTCCATATAATCATCTGAACATCTTTTCTTTTTATATTGAAACAAACTTTGGTTTCAACGTATAACAATCATTTCATGACTAAAATGCATGGGAGGTTACTCTTACTGTTTATAGTAGTCTCAAAGTATACAAAAATTGATTTCAATATTCACCATCTTCTTTATACAAGTTAAATTTTCTGCTTCTATAATTTCATAGTTTCCTTTCACAGTTTCACTAATAGCCATCTATGAGTAAATAAACCACTGGATTACATTATCTACAATATGGATATTAATAAAATTGTAGTATTTAAACATTGTGTCAGTTAAAAATTTTTGAATTTACAATATGTGACTCATTAAGAAACTGACACAAACTCAATTAGAGTCCAACTACTGAGTGATGACTACATACCACAGCAAACCGAGAAATGAGACTACATCATTAACCAATCATAAACGCATCCAGCGAGGCTCTGATAATCAATTCAAATAACCATTTTATATACCATGAAACTCTAATTTTATTTAATGTAACTATATCAATGATCCGTCCTGGCATTATCATAAAAGACTAATTTGTTTAGCTCCAACCAACATGGCAAATCTAATGCTTCTACATTTCACAAAAGCTATAGTTTGATTGCTTGCCCATTAGCTTTGCTTTTATTCGTCTAAAATAGAAGCATTGCCAATATTGGCAAATAGTTGAAGTTTTTTTTTTCAAATTAATAACAAGTTAACAGCATAACAAGTCCCAGCATTATCCCTATAAAATGAAATTCAAACAAAGATACCAAAGATAATGGACAGATTGTTCCTCTGTATACATAACTATATTATTTTTACAGAGGACATTTCACCAATGTAGACTGTAGAACATAAATTTTGAATTGCAAATAAACAAACAAGGTCTGAGATGGTTAAGATGTGTAGCAGGTAGGGGGTCGCAAAACAAAGAGTTGCATGGAAGACATCTTGAGGGATGACAAACAACAACTTCAAAGTTAAAATAAAAGCAGCTGCCATTTTCTAAAGTAAGATGCAAAATAGACAGACAGAAATAGATGGTAAAATGCTTGTTTTGTTTTCTTTCATCTATATAGATAGTAGTTTCTTAAGAGCGACATGAATCTGGGTGATTGCAACCAAAATTCAGCACCTCAGTACCCAATCCCATACCGGCACCATTGTGGCACCATATCAGTATGCCCATTGCAGAATTCAACATACCAACACTGAGTATGCCCCTTGTACTGAGTACCGGATCAGAACCTGTACGATACGCTATACCAGGTACAAGATAGTATGCACCAGTATCGCAAATCTTGATTGGAACAACTTTAAAGAAAGGAGGCATGCTTCTGGGTTTTTGTTTCTTTTCACATTGATTCAATGTTCTGCCAAGTTAGTGCAATTGGTGATGTAAAGCAAATCAGGTTAATATGCCCTAAATCTTGCCATTATTGTCAGTGCCGAGATATGCAGCCTATAAAGAACTTTCATAACCCTTACCATATAATGGTTAATAAGTAACCATATTAGTTATCAACTTTTTGATAATCAGCATTGCAGGAAAAGAAATCTTATTAAACATGGGGGAGAGTTAGAACTTTCATTCTTACCAATTTCAGAAGCAGGTACCTGCTATGCTCCCAAGATCACCTTGTTCCCACTGAGATTTACCAACCACTGGAAGAGCTGCAAAAGTGGCTGCCCAAGTTGATAGACTCAAGCTAGAGGCCACTCACCGCAACAAATTGTCAACAACCTGGAATACAAGTCCAACTGAGATGAGTTTAACTTCTAATCTCCAATAAAAATGGAGTACAAGATAATATCACAACAGCAGGCAAAATCCCAATATCATAGTTCAGTAGAAACTAAATTATGCCACAAAACATTACCACTTATCCTTTTGAATCACACAAAGAAATGGCTAGACCATAACGATGGTGCTTGATACTGCTCTGGTAGCAATGCAGACTGCTGACTTGCTTGGGGAAGCTGCTTTTCTGCATCCAACTTCAAATGCTCAAAAAGCTGGAAATCTTGCCACTTCTTCTCATATGCCATCTCAGGCTGAACAGTAGAAAACTGTTTCCCAGGAAAAGGAAAGGTAATAGGACCAGAAACACTGTTACTATTACTGGCAGTAACTTGCGGATATATATGCGTGGCACGATTGATGGAATTTTCCATCCCCATACCACTGATTGATGATGTTTTAAATCCATCTAGCCAGCTATAGTCATCCATCTGAGGCTGTTCTTCCTTGATAGTAAATTTAAAATTGGAGTCCTCCAGTTGCTTAGCAGGGTTGCTAAATCCAGGTGGTGGTCCAAAGTGCCTTGCCGGCCGGCTAACAGGGATTTTCCTCGAAGCTGGCAAAGATGCTGCAACTTTCATATCCGCACCATCAGAATTTGCTTCCAAAGGAATTATGGAATCAACTTCTGCTGGTATAACAGCTTTGCCCGCATTTATATGACCAGATAACTGATTGCTAGAGCTGGTATTCAGATTGGAAGTTGCAGAAAGTGATGGGGAAAATGAAGTAGGCTGCAAACTACTCCGACCACTTAGCAAACCTGGATTAGCATATATGTCATTTTCCGCAATGCTCAAATTCTTAAGCCCGCCCATGATAAATGACTCTTGCTCCGTAGACCACTTTGAAGTGCTTGGAGTGATATGCTGAGCAGGAGGCTGAGAGACACTGCACATAGTTATGGGTGGTCGCGAAATGCCATTTAGAGCAGCTGACACCTGACTATTACTGAAAGCAGCAGAAAGCAAACCACCATAAGCTGACTGATCACCTAAGGAAGAACTCTGTGCAGGCTGGATGTTTCCAAAAGCATTTGCCTCTGACATACTCATGTTGGCGTACTTTTCCACAGCCATAGGCTTGAAAACAATTACTTCATCTTCTTCTTCTCCATCTGCATATAGCTGCCCCCAAGATTGTTTGGCTTGTAGATTAGCTGTATTTGATTGCATCATTCCCATATTTCCAACTGGACCTACTACTTTGAAATCATCTAACTTGGATGCATCTAAATCTTCATATGCAGGAGGCTTGGTACCTATTACAAATTTCTTCAGTTTTGAGTCATAATAAATTTCTTGTTGACCAATCCGAACGACATTCATAAGAGCCCGTCCTGCTGCAAGAATCCTTTTCACACGAGCACTGTTCTCCTTGTTGCTCCCATCATTTTCAAGTAAATACTTCCTTGAGAAGTCTAAGATGAGCTGTGCTGGCGCTAAGGGTGAAAACCCTCTCAACTCAAAGTCCTCCCACAATGCAAGCATACTACCACTTTCCCCATCATCATACCAGCTCATTTCCAAAAAGCAGGTTTTATCCTCATCTCCATCAGCAAGCCCACTCAGCAGTAGTTTGTTCATCAGTAATACACACTGATCCCAAAAGAATGACCTTGCAGCAGCTTGCTTTTCTTCAATATCAATGCCAGCTGCAATATCTGAATGGCATGCAAGCCACTCCATGAAAACTAGAATACCTGGTAAAAGATAACTTGATGCAGCATCATGCAATTGTGTGCATCTTTTCAGGATATGTCCCACAAAATCAAAGGCAGCTGTAAATGCATTTTGAAGCAACACAGTACGCTGCAAAATTTCAGCATATGATTGCCCTTCAGACTCCCTCTTCGCATTATGAACTGAGAATATAAGAATGGCAATAAGCCTCACAATGACCAGTCCATTTTCCGCAGCATCTTGACCAAAATTTAGCTTCTCCTCAGGTCCAGAAGATAGCAGCTCAAGAAGATCACTGATGACCAGAGCAAATACTTCTCCAAAAGTTTCCAAGCTGTTAATTGCACCACATAAATGTTTATGCAAGTAATAAAAAAATCAGTGACAAAATCTCATGATACTAATCATAATCAGCAAAAAATTGCTTCGACTTTTTTTTGAATTTAGGTTGAAGTGAATCATAAAAAAAAAAATACCTTGTTCGTGTGAAGAGGATGCCATTAAGTCGAATAAATCGAGTCAAGAAAGCTTTAAAAACCTCAGGGGTACTAAGTTCTCGTTCTTTGATTCGAGTGCTTTCGACTTTTGTCTCTTTAGCTGCAGGCCTGAAATCTCCTCGTCCTCTTCCCTTCCCAGTCGCTCGACTAGGCAATGTCCTAGCAGAAGAAACTTTGGAACTACCAGGGAGCTGAGAACAATTTTGGCGGTTCTACAAGAAATTGTTGCCAAAGTCAGATATGCAACTGAGAAAATAAGACACAAGTGAGAAGGTCAACAAGAGCAACACAAACATCAAAAAAGAAAACCAGTTATCAGTTTCTTATGTAGATTGATAAAAACAATAAGATATAGAGCTGTCAAGACGGGCCGGCCCACCCCAACCCACCCCGACCCGCCTCTAAATGGGTCGAGGCGGGCTGGCTCCTTTAACTGACGGGTTGGAAAAACCCCAACCCGACCCAACCCGCCATGGGCCGCGGGTTAAATGGGCCAATCCGCCAAAATTTCAAAAAAAAAAAAATCTGTAAACAGTAATATAAACTGAATTTCATATTCAATTTGAGCTCAAATCAATCTATCAAAGTCTCACATCTCAATTCTTAGAGTCATAAAATGAAATTGTCAACCTTAAACTAAATACTTAATACAACCCAAACTTAAAAGACTTTAAGTTTCAATTTTCAAACTAATTTAGAGGCAAATCAAAGTCCCCAAAATATCCTCCATATCATTATTGTGGTCCTCGTCATTCAATTCTTCATCTTCTTCTTCTTTTTCATCAATTATCTCTTCAATAACATTAGAACCCTCTTTTGAAATATATATATATATATATATATATAAAGACGGGTCAGCCCACCGCGACCCGCCGACCCAAATGGGGCGGGTCATTTGACCCGCTTTTAAACAGGTTGCTAAAATATAAACCCAATCCGCCTTATTTACATGGCGGGGCAGACCAACCCGACGGGCCCAACCCAAATTGACAACTCTAATAAGATACCAAGCTTGTGCAAAATTTCTGCATGTCATTATTGAACAACACAAAAATGTAAGAATATGCCAAGATGGAATGATAAAGATGTGCAGGTCATCTCTGGACGTGCAGTAACATTACATGGCAAGCCCAAATTTTGCACCGTTAAACTTCACAACTGTTCTCGGTATGATCCAAGGATATTCACATAAGCAAGTACACAAGACTATGAACATTTTCAGAAAGCAGAACTACAATCTGATGCTCATGTTTTGTGCACAAGTTAGGTCCCCTGCAAGGTGGAAACAAGTTTCCATTCCAAGCCTCTTAGCAAACCAGTCTTTGAGATTCACTCAGCACCAAACACTACTTTTAAATGTGTGCTTATTTAAATGAGACTTAGTTTCAACTTTGCAGCAAGACTAAACAGCACTGGCACACTAGATAAATTGACCAACTTTAAGATTCTTCTTTAAATGTCAAAAAAAGGTTAAAAAAAACCAATGATGTTTTGAAGCATTGAACCACAACATAAGAAGCATTAAACAATTAGCTTAGTAAGAATGCACCCTTCCACCTTCCTCTCCAATCACAATATACCCTTCCACCCTTCCTCTCTAATCACCATATATTGTTCAGTGTTCATAGGGAGAGTGCATTCTCAAAAAATATGAGACATTAGAAATAGAAAACAGAAATCACATTGTTCCATTAAGATAGAGATACCAGTACCTTTTCAAATGCAATAATCAAATTGTCCCTTGCTGTTAAGAAAGGATTATTCACTGCCAAGCTCCGAAAATACCGATAGAGTGCCAGAAGATCATCAGCAGAATATGATGCAAGTATTGCAAGCTGATATTCATGCATCCAAAAACAACATAGTCAGAACAACAGACAGACTGAAAGAGAAACCTAAAGTATAGATCTACTGTATATAAAATCAAGAAAAAAAAAATTAAGACACACCTGATGATGTGGATTGCCACTTGAAGGCCAAAGGGAAGCAGCCTGTAGGTAGTAACCAGAAGCAGCAGCATAATCTCGACTGACAGAGTCCCCTTCCCCATAAAGTCCTTTGTAACGAGCAAGATCACCCAAATATATCAGACAGCGGTGACAAGAGATCAGCCCTTTCTTTATCTCAAAAGAGTTTTTTTCATCTTTTTCCAGTGTAATTTGGCTCTCAGGAGCATCAGAAAAATAATCCAGAGGCAAGCCATATTTTGTTCTGATCTTAAGTATTAAATCATGATAAAATCCAGTTGCCTCTAAAAGAAAACCTTTAAAAATAGCACGTATTTTCTTTATTCGATCAGGCTGAACAGGACTTTTAACTTGTAATGTGGTTACTCCTCCTGAGGATGCTGCGGCATTAATGTGTGCTCGGAACTCCTCAATCCTCCTGTAGTGTAACTGCCATAAAGCATACTCTATCTCATGTTTTTCAGAGAATTCATGATCTTCAAGAATTATTGCCTCGTAGTTTTCACGCATTTGAAGCCATGCATTGGGATCTGAAGGGACTTTTGACTTTGCTGACTTCCTCAATCCATTCTCCAATTCAATATTCTGTGACAAAATGAAAAGTAGGTGTTTTGATGTTCCATACATTATACAAGGGTCAATCAAAGGACCAGTTACAAAATATTTTTTTCGTTTTTATCTACCTATCAGTAGAGCAAGTAGGTGACCTAACATGTCTGCAAACACACAGATACAAATTCATTGGCATGTTACACTACCACAAAAGGTAGTAAGCATTATATATGTACACATCCAGATCTACCTCTAAAGAGAGGATTGACTGGGTATATGCAAAGAAACACAGTGTAAAAGCAAAAAGGAGCAGAATAATCAATTCCCAGTTAGCATAAGCCTAAACGAAATCATCAGAATCTAGATTACAGCTTTGATGAAAGCCAGTGCAGCTTAATAACAGCGGTAGCAGTAAGAGCATTTCAGATGCAAGTAAAATTTCAGAAATGTTTCAAATGACACACGTGTGCAACACTGATCCAGTATTGGTAAAACATTTGCATGATACCAACAGCTATTGGCTGATATAATGTTGTTGTCATATAAGAGGTGTTGCCAACATTCAAATCCACAAAACAGATCCTTATGCATCCACAAGTTGAAACATAGCGGCATCTTAGTCATTGAAAAAGAACATGAATATTTAAAATTATCTACTATGTAAAGAATGAATACCTCGAACTGATATAACATTATCGAATGTATACTGATGACAAAAGGATAACTAGAAAATATCCACAAAGTTATTAACATCCAGCATGAACTATCTAAACAATTCATCTGCTACATAATATTTCCATTTTTTGCGTGCTTATAACCTATTCTTTACATGTTAAATTCATCATTAGATACGCATTCAAATAAAACTCATACATCCATGCAGCATTGCATCCAAGACCCAAATCTTGTTATTTGGCACATACAAGGAGAGGGGGGAGGGGAGAGAGATTGCTACGAGTACAGATCATAGAAAAAATATTAGCAGTTCTAGATAGGGGCCAGATAATAAAGGCAAGTCTCCATATTCATCACTTCACAATTAAATACCCAAGCTATGGTATACAGCAACTTGCTGCACGTAGCACCATAGCACCAGCAAGATAAACATGCATCAAAAACTGACAAAGCAATCATGGATCCAAGCACAAGTATCTGACAAGATAGAACATGCATAAAATCCCACTCTTTGTCCTCCCACTAAAACTATGGCATCTAGTTCTGCAAAAATACTTCAATCAAGACTGCAGAACTTGCCCCTCTTCTTCCTCCCTCTAAAACCATGGCACTTAGTTCTGAAAGAACATCATCTTTAGACCTTCCCGAACATTACAACAAATGCAATCGAGCTCATACCAAACAGGTAGATGTCAAAAAAGATTAGACTGGAGATCATCTCCAGTTGCCAAAGTCATTGCTAGCTACATATCACTAAAGCCATTGAATTCAGCTAAGGGTTAAACAATTTTGGAAACCACAAAGCAAAATTCCATAATGAGGTTACTGAATGATGCCTTAATTCCTATCTTCAATCCAAAAAATAATACAAGAGACCCTCGAAGATCTCCAGTAACACCTGAATCCATATTTCCAATCAAAAGGTACCTTCCTGACGTTTACTACGATATTATGACTTCAAACATTAAATCAAGAAACAAAGTGGATCAGACTTTGTCAGCTCCCCCTCAATGGAACAATATATCGTACCAATTATCAACCATTTCCAACCTAAAATAGGTACATAATCAGGAGCAAAAGTAGAAGTAATTTCTTAATAGTGGAGATGCCAAAATCAAGCTCCTCCTGATAATGCCAACACAAAAAGCCAACAAAATCAACTCATTCTGCCTCATGGACAGAAATAGAGGTGAAAACTCATCATGAAAAACTCCCAAGATTCATAAATCATGTAACTGCAGCATGGACTGATTGCGAGTGATATGGTGATCATGCCTTGCAAAGTACACATGTTACACAGCAGTTGAAAAAACAGAAAAAAATACATAGTCCGTGTGCATATTCTAGGTTTAACTGGTCCACTTTACCTAAGTGTAAATGCCTTTCCAGCAAATTGTTTATTATTACTAACCTAGACTAAGCTTCTAAGCCTGGTGGTTAATTGAAGCAGAGACAGTATTGCGCATTTTGCATCAAAGCCAATGTACCTCCACATGACAAACTCCCAGATTAGTGGTACGTTACGCTAATAAAAAAAAACATTTTCTCAGAACACTAATATAATATTATCCACTTCACTGGATGGCAGCAAAGATGCTTCCCCATGAAAGCTCCCTCAGCTGAGAATTTGCTCACCTGAAATAGATAATTGCTGCCTCATATTATACGATAAGGTTATGATCAGCTTCTTATCCATCATCCCTTTGTTTAAAAAAAAAAACACATGGTCAGTTTTGTACCTTTTCAAATTAGATTACAGGGTTCAAATTAGAATTTCCCAATAGCTCACTCCACCATGGTTTACAAGAACTTCAAATTCTATTCGACATCTTCCTACCCCACTTGTTAAACTGCAGGCCCACAAACAAAGAGATTTTCCACCATGTATATTAAGCTCCTCACATCATTGGAAGATAAAAATATTGCTAACAAAAGTTTTGTTCACCAAACTACTCGAAAAAAATGTTGACTTGTAACAGAAGTGAAGCACTGGGAGTAGTTCCTTGCACCAAAGAGAAAATATGAAATTCTAGGAAGAATCTCTGCCAATCAATTTGGTTCCTTGAGAACATAAAGCATATAGTTGGGAAAAGGCTAGATGTTAATGCTTATGGAAGATAATAAAGGACAATAATCTCGCTAGCTAATCAATCTCTAGGTCCCTAGTTGAAGAAAGCTATGATCTTATAATAGTCTAAGTCTCAATTTTAATTTATTCAGCGTACTTCAATACACCATGCCAAGCTTCTATCGGGTCAAGGACACCCATTTCTTGCAACAAAACCTCAAATGATTAACAAACTTCATCTTATTGCATGCTGTAAAAGCTAACAAAGTGCAAGCAAACTTATAGTTGTTTCCCATGGCACCTATCATTTCAGGTGTTCATCCACCTGCTTTCATTGTGCTGTTATCAAGAGTACATTTATATACTATATCCCATAAGCATAAGATCACAACCAAATTTGTTCTTCTCTTTTACATATGTACATTTTCCTGAACTCACTTTCAGTTGCATTTTCCATTGTACCATTCTTCTTTTTTTTTCCTTTTTGTTATTAACTTTTTCCTTCATTTTCCTTTCCTTCTTTCTCCATATATCATTTTTAATAATGCCCTTTTTCAAGAAACTGGAACCAGAAACTCAAATTGAACTAGAAGTTCAGATCAGCAACAGAAAAGTGATATGCTGTTCCAGAATTATAACCTGATGTAAAATAAGACCATTTTTTTTAAATTTAACTCTAAGAAACATTTTGAGCATCTATTCGAAAATGATAATTTGATATTTCTTTCCAAATCTAAAGTCCAGCTTTAACATTCACACCAAAAAGAAAAAAAGACAAATCTTCCAATCAAGCAAATATTTTTGTAATGATCACTGACAATAAATGATAACATTTGCCCGTCATAAAACTAATAAATATTGGTGAGCCCGCCAATCAGCATATGAAGAATGAAGTTCCCAATAAAAAACGAAGGAGATACCTTGTTGTAAAGACTCTGTACACGCTCCCTTGACGAGGGAGCAGATGAGCTATTCATTGGTACCGTCATCATCCATCACATGTGCAGCACGAACACTTCCCCTGTAAACGATACACCTTTTAGATACAGCAGCTATACAAAAATCAACCAGAACACATAAAATCCAAGAAAGGAAACAATATGACAGAGACGCATTAACAAAAAGCAAGCAGCAACATATGAGGTAATCGAGAATAAAATAAACTCCACCAATCTTTCCAGCATAATAATTATTCCCCACTATAAAAGTAAGTCGTAGAAAAAGAAACGGAGATTGATCCCATCACATTTACAGACGCCAAGAACAAAGATCTACATGATAATCTCCCGCCAACAAGAATCTGATCGACCCGCACATGCATATACCTCAAATTCCAGATAAAATTCTCCCCAAACCCTAGCCCCAATTCACAAGGCTCAGCCAATGCCGCCGCCCGGGCAAGCCCAAGAGAAGGGGAAAAGGAACCCTAAGAACCAAATTGCAAGCACAACGAAAGACCAAATCCCCGAATCAAAACAATCTCTTAGGATGAACAACAGATCCCAAACCACGTCGATCCCCTGAATCCCCGAAAACCGAAAACAACGGCGAAGCTGATCCGATTTCTCTCGATCGATCAAGAATTAGCAGACATGAACCGTAACAAGGGAGAAAAAAAATTAGAAAGAAACAAGGGGAAAGGATTACCTGATCCAGAAGAGGGGAAGGAGACGGAAACAACGAGAGAGCGAGAGAAAGAAGAGAAACGCGACGGCTTCGCTTGGCGTTAAAGAAGGGTCGGTAAGACGTAAGGGAACCCCTCTCTTAAATAAATTTTTTGTTATTATTTGGAAAAAACGATTTTTAGTTGATATAAAATTTGAAAAAAAAATGGTTAACCTCTTTTACCAAAAAAAAAAAAAAAGGTTAACCTCCCGACACCGGATCCATTACCCATGCTGACGTGGCTCTTGAAGAATGGCCTAACAGTATGGACCCACCTAAAATAAACCACAAATCAACTGCCACGTATCAGTGGAGGGTTTGAATGAATATGTATTACATAACCAAGCGGTACGGTACCTTAGGAGAGAGGCAGCCCGCCTGCAATCATATTTTCTATAGTTCCGCATGAATATTTTATGCGATATCCTAATTGACCGTCCAGATATACGGAAGAATTCATCCTTCCCGTTCATTACCTAGAGTAGCGTCCAAGGAAGTGACGCCCGTGCTGACGCCATCATATGGACGGCGGATCATGAGGTCGCATAGATTAAAGATTGCAACTTTGCGCAAATTTGGAAAGTAACGGAGTAACGTGACTCCGTTTGTCAACGGGAAGCCATGTCATTCCTTCGCTCAAGACAAGAATTCCTTCAGGGTTGAGATAACGTTACTGTTAAGTTGTATTTTCGGGTGAAGATAGTTAATGGACTTTGAGGATACTCCCGAAGAAATGAATTAGGGAAGTATGCAGGGTTTGTTGTGTTCTTATCTAATGAGATAGATTTAGGTAGATTTAGTAGACATATCATTGTCCAATTATTCAATTTTGACATATGCAATGCATGTAATTTATCTAAGAGGTATAAAAACATTCCTTTTTTCTTCTGTATTAGTCCCAAAATAATATTCCTTGAATTTAATATACTTTTTTATTTTGTTTTATATATTTTTAATTATTTTCAGAGAGTAGAATATAAGGATATGTGCCAGAGAAGGGTGTATTTTGTATGGAGAAATGGTGAAAATAAAAATATAAAAATAATAAAAAATCATACAAGATGGACTGCCACAAATTTCCATCCTACTACTAACCATAATTCCATATATCAATAAATGTTTAAACACAAACTTTCACACATGCTTACAACACTAAGGCTTTTGAGGCTAGTCATGTGTGATAGAACTCTTAGGCTTCCAAAGAGCAAAGTGACCATATGTCATTCATGTGAAAGGAACCATGAATGGCTATGATCAAATTATTGATTGTTGCTTTCTCCATTTAGTAAATGCACTCTCATTTAAGCATGTATTATTAAAAAAAATGTAATGTAATGCCACTATTTTTTTTGGTAACATAATGTAATGCCACTTTATTCATTACCAAACAGCATTAGATATGCAAGCTGATGTGACAAGAAGACATTGCGCGATCCATTTAGGGGGCATTAAGTAAATAGGTGCCTTATTAGCACCATTTTGAATGGATAATGTGAGCCATAAATAGAGTAGTGCAGTGCAATATTTTCCTTTTACTGTAGAAAGCATGTTGGGTACATATAAACTGCTTCATGTTCAGAAGCTTAAGAAGCACTAAGGCAAGCTCAAACTAATTTGCATTGTAAAACCAAACTAGCAGAGATAGTTGTATAGTAATATCTATTGGAATATTTAAAATCTTAGATTTATTAGGTCACTAGGCCTATTTTCCACCTCCAAAAATGGAAATAAATATCTCCTGACTGACAGCCAAATAGAAAATAGCCATGTTAGCGATAAATCTCCTAACATGCCTGGCCACGTTGGATTTCATGATGAGCAAACTAAGACGATTAGAATGCTTCTATTTTTCAAAAAAGTTCTTTTATTTTAGTATACTTTCATCCATAAGCAATGAAGGTTCATTCACTCGGAACCTCAAATCAAGATCGGCACATCCTAATGTAAGCGTTATTCTCTCTTTCCACTTTAAAAAACTTCATCCATTAAGAAAAAAATTTATCCTTATGCTGCTACTAATCAATGTAGAAATTAATACTATAAATAATACATACTCACATTATCATCAAATAATAAAATTAAATAAATTTTATTCAAATTAAATAAATCTTTTGATATTTAACTATGGCAGGCGATCGGATGCATCATTATGTCTCTTCTTTGGGCGAGTGCCATAACATATTAGTGGCTATATTCATTTAATGATATATCATATTACTAGTGAATCTAACAAAACATATACATTGAGTATAAACAAACATTATATCTTTAGATATGAAAATGTCATTCGATCCAACATATAATCCTTTCATTTCACACGTCTAAATATCGAATATGAAAATACTCCTTTGCGAGCTAATCAATATTTCCATAGCTTAAACGCAATTATGATACTATTAAAATATTATTCAATCAATTATATTTATTCAAAATTATATTTTATAAAAATATTTTAGTTTTAATAGTTCGTGGTCACTTTGGTGATTGCACCGAAATAATCAAATCGAAAACTTTCAATTCTGTATAAATAGTGTTAATAAACTTTATATGCAAAATAAGTTATGAATACATCATCAAGAATATGATAATAGACATGCAATACTTTATTTGCATATAAATATATTAAATAGCATATAAAAATAAGTAATGTATAAATTTATGGATTTTTATGTAATAAAACCATATGACAGAGACTTTACCATAATTATCAGAGGACTTTTATGTAATAAAGTTTATTATAGGGATTAAATAATAATCCAAGGGTCTTTATATAATAAACTCTATTATAGGGATTAAAATATAATTTACAAAAATTTTTATATAATAAGTGCTTTATCAGGGGCTTATTGCAAAATTTTCTAAATTAATTTAAACCAGCTCAACTTGATTTAGTCTTAAAGACCTGTTCTTTTGAGGATAAAAGATATACTCAAGAATCTATACTTTTCTGGATAAGTATTTTTCAGATAATATTTAGATAGAAAAATAATTTACCTGTGTTCTTTTATCCATTGAAAAATGATTTGAAAATTTGTTATCCATGATCTTTTACATTACTAATTTTTTGGATAAATTGCTAAAATCTATCCAATTTTTTTATAATATCTTTTGTTATATAAATATTATTATGTATAATAGTATAATATAATATATTATATTATATTATTATTATAATATTATTATAATATATTATAATAATATAATATAATATAATATAATATAATAGATTATTATATCATTATAATATATTATATTAATATAATAAAATATATATTATATATAATAATATAGTATATTATATTATATTAGTATATTATTATATATAAAACATATTATATTATTATGTTATTATAATAGTATTACATAAATATTATTATATATAATAGTATAATATGATATGTTATATTATATTAATATCTTATATTAGTATAATATAATATATATTATATAATATTATTATATATAATAATATATTATATTATATTATATTATATTAGTATATACTATTATATATAAAATATATTATATTATTATATTATTTTTAGTATTTCATAAATATTATCATATATAATAATATAATATATTATTATATTATTATATTATAATATATTATAATACATTAATATATAATAATATATTATATTATTATATTGTTATATATTATTATCATATATTATAGTATATTATATTATGTTAATATCTTATATTAATATGATATAATATATATTATTATATATAATATTATACTATATTATTATACTAATATAATATATTATAATAATATAGTATATTATATTATAATAATTTATTATATTATTATAATATAATAGTCTATATTATATAATAATATAATATATTATATTATATTATAAAAATATATTATAATATATTATATAAATATTATTATATAATATATTATATTATGATATACTATATTATAATATATTATATTATTATGATTATTATAATATATTATATTATTATTATAAAGTTAAGGGTATATTAGGAATGAATTAAAAAGATTATTTTTTTAGTTGATGAAAAAATGATTTAGTCAGCCCCTAGGTAAGTAAGATTCCTCCATTTGATAGGTAAATACTATCCATAGAAAAGTAACTTATCCATCTTAAAAAGTTTAAGAACATGAATAAGTAAGTTGGTCGATGAAAAAATTGACCAACTTTTCTATGATATTTATTTACAAAAGAATAGATCCTAAAGGGCTAATAGTTTGGGATTTAACTTTAATGTATTCGAATCCAAATTTATGGGATGAAACCCGAAATTTGAAAATTCGAATACATTTGATCACCGATAACAAGAGAGGGGAAATGCCATAGCCAGGGAACCCTCCTTTGATCAAACTCTGTCGATGGGTCACCAACTGATCCCAAAAAGCAGTAGCCATCTCCCAACCGCCCGCATGCTGGTGATTTGCCAGTCTTGATAGGAGATTGGTGGTTATCAAAGAGGGAGGTCGCCGGCGACGTGCCTTAAATGGCCACCAGATGCAGGCTGGAGTTTCGATCATCCTCTTTCAAGGAAAGGAGACAACAGCAAGAACCTTAAGCACGCAATCCCCCTTTCTTTTTCCCTTAATTTAATATTTTTGTATTTATTTAATCAAGCTTTAAATAAATAAATAAATAAATAAAATAAAGATCTCTATCGTCATGGATTCTGGGAATAATTCCTTAGACTAATCGAGACAACATCAGTCACAGACAATCAGCTAGGGTGGCCAGTGAGATCTACATCCATGAAATCTTTATATGGATATAAAGACTTCAATCTTCAAGCCAAATAACTTATATAGCTCTGATACCATAATATTAAAACTTTATGAGACAACAAAACTTATATAAAGACGAAGCCATCGATGCCATCCAAGATCTCTCAAATCAGTTTATCGAATCAACTTACAACCATCTACAACCACAAGAGAACTAAGCTCGATATGCTCCTCGCTGTCGTCGAGCAACACTTTGATTTTTCAATCCTAACTCCGAGTATATCCGATAAGAAGGACCTCATAAGCTCTCGAATGAGTTAGAAATTAAATCCGTAGAAGATATCCTTTTATAACGTACCTCACCTATCAAAGACAATATCTAAATCAGTCATAAAGACTGAAAGATGGATGGTGTTGGGTATAAAATAATCCCAGCCGAAGTTCGTAAGAGGCCAACCCTCCCAGGACTCTTCCGACTTCCGACCTTGTGCGGTGTCTTTTTGAACTCCCCCGATCGTTCGAGCTTCTACAGTACCATCCGAACTCCTCCAACAGTCGACCTTCCACAGTGTCCTCCAGATTCCTCCAACGGACGAACTCTTATTGTACCCTCCGAATTTCTCCAATAATGAGCTTCTTCAGTCATCTATCAGACTGCTCTAGATGCTGTCTGGGCTTCACTATCAGTCATTTTCTACAGTAATCGACTACTCTCAGATCTCTTCCAAACTTCCTCCTGTCACGATCGACTTTATTCTTTCGGGCTTCGTCAATGTTCGGACTTCTTCAGCAGCAGGACTTATACAGTAACCAGACTCCATCTGAGCTTCTACAATAAGCGGTCTCCATCCGGACTTCCACGGCAATCGGTCTCCATCCGGACATCCATGGCAATCAGTCTCCATCCGGACTTCTACAGTAAGCGACTTCTTTCCGGACTCCGTCCGAACTTCCACAACAGAATTGGATTCCAGACGAACTTCTACAACGGACGGGCTCCATCTCAGTTACAACTGAGTAGTGTTGGATGCCGAGGAGGAAGTTTGAATCTTCTATGGCCTCCACTATTATGACCTCCCAGTGATCGGCCCATGTGGTGGTGGTCATGGACCACGAGACAGGAAAGAAGCCATTGCATGGTCCTTGTTGGGATATATCGACTGACCCTCGTACGCCGACTTATCCTCGGATCGGTCTGACCGATGCCCGACTCTACGCACCGGACAGACAGGTGACTCCGACAATGACTGTTGATAATATCCGATCGAAGGTATGCCGGCCAAACAGACCAATACTGTTTCCAACCGACTGAACAGTCGAACCCATATCACCGACTCACTGTCGGGGGTGGCAGCCGACGTCCGACTTCCATAAGGTACCAGATCAGCCGACGATATTTTCGAGTCATCACCCGACGTCCCGACAGTCGAATACCGACATATGGTCGGCCAGCCCGTCCAAACATCGTACAACCACTATGGGTTATTGTCCTGTCAAGGACATGTTGTGCGGCCGCCCTGAGGCATTGTCCTGCCAACGATATGGGTTAATTCTGATGACCTGACAACCTACGTCGATTTGACAGCCCCCGACGATTTAATAACTTCCCAATTGTCTGCACCATTAATGACGGGACCATACCGCATTCTACTATAAAACGGGATAAAGCAACAGTTTCGGTAAGTTTTCTCAAGCTTTCTCAAGCTCTCGAAAAGCTCTTAAGCTCTAAGCACTATCTCTAAACTCTGCTGAAATTCCATTCGAGTACTCTATTTTTGTTGAAGCAGAGTACTGACTTGAGCATCGGAGGGTCTTGCCGGAGCACCCCCAACTCTTGTTTAGACTTTCCTTACAGGTTCCGACGGTGGTCGTGATCTCCTCGACTCCAGCTTCTCCGACATCGATGAAATTCTGCACCAACAGAATTGGCACTAGAGGAAGGATTGTGTCTTCGCAGGACCCTTGTTCTTAAAGGAGTACTCAACGGGACTATCTCTGGTCATCTTCTTCGACATCTTCTTCTTCTTCTCCGGCCAGATCCCAATATGATGCCTCCTCGAAAGGCATCCACCAGGCGATCTACGACCTCCATAGCCAGATCTCAACAAGACCCGCTGGCTCCAGCCCCATCTCTGCTTCGCTTCGGTGCAGGCCATGCAGCAGCAGCAGTCGCAGATATCTGTGCGGCTGGAAAGAGCATCGTCGGAGTTTCAGAAGTCGATGATCGAGCGGCCCACTTGGGCCAGTCGCCCTGTATCCCCCGAAAAGGGGAAGTAGGGGGCGGAGAGCCCTCTGTCTGATCATGATTTCACCCCCGGAGGGTCCCTACCTCCGTTCTGCCAAAAGACCCTCAAGATTCACGATCGAGGGGATCTCCTGGATCAAAGGTTCCAAGAGATGGACTGATGGATCGAAGAGCTCCGCCATGCTCTCCCTGCTTACAGTGAGGATATCTATACTGACCCTCCTTTTTTTCAAAGGATTATGCAGGAATCGATCCCGTCGAACTTCAAGCTCCCCCAATTTGAGAGCTACAACGGGACCTCGGATCTGGTTGACCACCTGGAGGCCTTCCGGATAACGATGCTGCTCCATGGCATGCCAGACGCCATCCTGTGCTGAGCTTTCCCATCTACCTTGAAAGGAGCAACAAGAAATTGGTACTCGATATTGAAGCCGAGTACTATCTTCTCCTTTGATCAAATGAGCCACCAGTTCGCGGCTCATTTCATCAGCAGCCGACGTCCCCGGAGAGGTTTGGAGTCCCTCGTCAACATCAAGCAAAAATAGGAAGAATCCATCCGAACTTATATCAACCATTTTAACACTGCTGCATTGGAGGTCTGGAACTTGGACCAATCGGTGGCAATGGCCGTCCTGAAGAGCGATCTTCAAAAGAATGACCTTCTGTTTTTTCTAGAAAAGAAGTATCCCAGGGACTTCGCTGATTTGCTGGCTCGGGCTGAAGGATATGCCCGAGCAGAGAAAGCCTTCAAGCTGAAAGACGAGGAGGCCATGAAGGAGCGGCAGGTGAGTGACTCCGGCAAGCCCGCAGTTGAAAAAGGGCCGAGTGAAGCTCGACCGCGTTCTCGAACTCTCTTCAGACACAAGCATGTCCGAACTCTCCCCCCGAGCTCATAGGCAGAAAAGCTCAGACCGTAGAGTTCAGCAGAGCTCTCCCCCAAGAAGATTCCATAGCTACACCCCTCTCAATGCTCCAAAAACTCAAGTGCTGATGGAGATCAGGGAGCAGCTGCCAAGGTTGGAAAGGATGCGTACACACCTCGAGAAACGCAACTCTAACAAGTCTGCCTCTATCATCGTGACCACGGTCACGATACGGAGGAGTGTATTCAGCTTCGAGATGAGATCGAGGAGCTCATCAGATGAGGTCGGCTCAACAGATTCATCCGACGTCGGTCTGAAGGTAGGAAAGATCGATCGAGGGTCCTACCACCACCAGAGCCGCCAAGGAGGGAAGAACAGCCTGAAGATCGGCCTCCAATCGGGATCATCAACACCATTTCTGGAGGACCCCGACGGGGAGCAACCAGTGGATCGATCGGACCCCCCAAGCGGCAGAGAACTGAAGAATCTATAACTTTTACTGAAGAAGATGCCCAGGAGATTCAATTCCCCCATAATGATGCGGTTGTAGTTTCTTTAAATATTGCTGACAATGATGTACGCCGCATTCTTGTTGATAATGGAAGCTCGGCCGATATTTTATTTTACGATGCATTCTCAAAAATATCCATTCTGGATGATCGATTAGGGCCGATAAGCTCCCCATTGGTAGGGTTCACTGGCGATGCTGTGCCAGTGGAAGGAGTAATAATTTTGACCGTAGTTGCAGGTCGGTGCCCGAAATAATCTAGAGTGCAAGTGGATTTTCTGGTAGTAAGGGCGCCGTCTGCCTCAATGCAATACTCGACCGACCTGGCCTCAACGTCTTCCGAGCTGTGGTATCGACCTATCATTTGAAGTTGAAATTTCCTACAAGCCAAGGGGTTGGAGAGGTCAGAGAAGATCAAGTCCTGGCAAGACACTGCTATAACATAGCTTTACAAAGAAATGGTCAGTCTGACCCCTGTCCAGTTGACGGATTAGACACCCGCGACGACCTTGCTGAAGAATGGGGTGAGCCAATCAAAGATCTTGTCCCAATTCTTTTGAACGATGGGAATGAAGAGCACGTGGTAAAGATCGGCTCCAACCTGAGAGAAGAGGTACGGACACAGCTCATCAATTTTTTACAAAAGAATGCAGATGTTTTCGCTTGGATTCCAGCGGACATGCCGGGGATTGAGGCGGAAGTTATGGAACACCGTCTAGCTGTCGATCCCAAATATCGGTCGATGGAGGAAAAAATCTGAGGTCATGCATCGAAAAGACAGAAGGCAATAGCTGAGGAAGTTGACAAACTCCTGAAAGTCGGATTGATCAGAGAAGTCAACTATCCGAATTGGATCTCCAATATGGTTCTCGTCAAGAAGGCAAATGGCAAATGGAGGATGTGTATAGACTTCAAAAAGCTGAACAAAACCTGTCCGAAGGATAGTTACCCTCTGTCCAGAATTGATCAATTAGTGGATACAACCTCGGGCCACGAGCTTCTCACATTCATGGATGCATTCTCCAGCTACAATCAAATCAGGATGGCACCAGAGGATGAAGAAAAGACTGCTTTTATCACTGATCGTGGTCTTTTCTATTACAGGGTCATGCTTTTTGGCCTCAAAAATGCAGAGGCGACCTATCAACGACTGGTGAACAAGATCTTCAAGGAGCAGATCGGCCGCAACATGGAGGTCTACGTGGACGATATGCTTGTAAAAAGCAAATCCTCAATGAACCATGTCGCCGACCTTGAGGAGATCTTCAGCGCCCTTCGAAAATACAAGATGAAGCTGAACCCAACCAAGTGCGCTTTTAGAGTAACCTCAGGAAAATTCTTGGGCTTTATGATATCGGGGCACAGGATCGAAGTAAATCCAAAAAAAATTCGTGCCATCTAGGAAATGATCGTCCCGAAGTCAATAAAAGAAGTTCAGTGCCTTACCGAAAGAGTAGCAGCTCTGAATCGCTTCGTCTCAAGATCGACCGAATAATGCCTACCTTTCTTTCAGACTCTCAAGTAGCCGAAGAACTTCTGTTGGACTGCTGAATGTCAGCAAGCGTTCGAAGAATTGAAGAACTACCTCGGCTCACCTCCGTTATTGGCAAAGTCCGAACCTGGAAAAGAGTTGTTCCTGTACCTAGCGGTCTCCTCTGTGGCTCTCGCAGCAATTCTGGTTAAGGAAGAAGCAAAAATTCAACAGCCGATCTACTACATAAGTCGAGTATTGAGAGACGCCGAAATCAGGTACACTAAGTTAGAAAAACTAACTTACGCCCTGTTAATTGCAGTCCGAAGGCTCCGACCTTACTTTCAAAGGTACACCATAATACTGCTCACCGACCAGCCGATCAAGGCAGTTCTGCATCGAGCGGATGCTTCCAGAAAGATAGCGAAATGGGCGGTTGAGCTCACGAAATTCAACATCAACTATCGACCTCGATCGATGATAAAAGCTCAGATATTAGCAGACTTCATAGTGGAATGCACTATCCCGAAAGAAGTCGAACTTGAACGAGGTGAAGCTGACAACCCAGGGCTCCAGTCGAACTCCCCTGAGGAAAGAACAGATCTCCCTGATGATTTTTGAACCCTCTACATGGATGGTTCCTCCAACATGTCAGGCACGGGCGCGGGCCTGATTTTGGTCAATCCGAAAGGAATTATCGCGGAGTACGCACTGCGCTTCAAATTTTCTACGATAAATAACAGAGCAGAATATGAAGCTCTGATTGCAGGACTGAAGATCGCCAAAGAATTAGAAATAGATCAGCTCCAAATCTACGATGACTCCCAATTGGTGGTGGGACAAGTTAGCGAAAACTATGAAGCTCGGGAGAACAGTATGGCCAAGTATCTCGAAAAGGTAAAAGAGATCATCCCTGCCTTTGACAGCTTTGACATCAAGCAGATTTCAAGAGCAGAAAATACCAGAGCCGATCTTCTCTCTAAATTGGCTACACTGGCTCCGGCTGAACTACCCAAGAAAGTCCTCTTCGAAGTTCTAAAATATCCAAGTACGGAAGAACCACAGCTTGTAATGGAGACCAGCCATGAACCTAGCTGGATTGACCCACTGGTTGCATACCTCAAAGATGGAATACTTCCTCATGATGCAAAAAAAGCTTGAAAGCTTAGAAACTAGGCCTTCCGATATATCCTTTATGAGGGCAAGCTGTACAAGAGGTCGTACTCTTTGCCCCTCCTGAAATATCTTCAGCCTTCTGAAGCCGACTTTGCCTTGTGGGAGGTATATGAAGGAGTCTGTGGAAGTCACCTGGGGGCCAGATCTTTATCCCACAAACTGCTCCGACAAAATTATTACTGGCTTACAATGCACTACGACTCCATTGAATATGTCAGAAAGTGTGATCGGTGTCAGAAATATGCGAATATCCAAAGACAGTCCGCCTTCGAACTTACACCTTTGAGTGCCCCATGACCGTTTGCACAATAGAGGATGGATATCCTTGGATCTTTTCCCATAGCATCCGGATAGTGGAAGTTCCTCCTGGTGGTAATTGACTACTTCACCAAGTGGGTCGAAGTCGAACCTTTGGCGAAAATCACAGAAGCTAAAGTGCAGGACTTCGTCTGGAAGTCAATCGTTTGTAGGTTTGGCTTGCCCAGAACTCTCATTACTGATAATGGGCTATAATTTGCTGGAGCAAGGTTTACAGAATTTTGTGAGGACTTAAACATCTCCCATAACTTCACGTCAGTAGCCCATCCGCAGGCAAACGGCGAAGCCGAGGTGACCAACAAGACTCTGTTGCAAGGAATCAAAGAGAGACTTGAAAAAGCAAAGGGAACTTGGACAGACGAACTTTATCATGTGTTATGGGCATACCGAACTACCCAAAGACTGCCCACGGAGGAGATCCCCTTTACCTTAGCCTTCGAAACAAAAGCCGTTATCCCGATTGAACTCAAACTTTCGTCGGTGCGAGTCGTGGCATTCGACGAGCAGCGTAATTCACAGGATCTCAAGGCCAACCTCAATTTGTTAGAAGAAAAGTGAGAGACAGCTCAAGTTTGGATGACAGCCTACAAGTAGAAAGTAGCTCGCTACTATAACTCCCGGGTCAAGAGCAAAGCCTTCAGAGCGGGGGACTTAGTACTTCGGCGAGCCGCTGTTTCACAACCACAGAACCAAGAGAAATTTACCCCAAACTGAGAAGGCCCGTATGAAGTCAGGAAGGTAGTCCGACCCGGAACATACTATCTAAAAGAGCTCAGAGGAACAGACCTTCCAGGACCATGAAATTTGAAAAATCTACGAATGTATTATCGATAACTTTGCCTTAAATAAAAATTTCATATTCGCATATCTTTTTTTTTTTGCATGAGCTTATAACAACAGAGAATAGCTCCTTCAGACAATCGAAACTAAACACGTTAGGAACAAGAGGAGGACCTCATCCTAACATAAGTAAAATCGAAGACCTGATTATTAAGAGACCGGATGGGGGGAGAGGCCCTCGCAACGGCCCTTATACGCCTCCACAGTCATGTTAGAAACAGGAGGAGGACCTCATCCTAACATGAGCAAAGTCGAAGACCCAGTTATTAAGAGATCGGATGGGGGAAGAGGCCCTCGCAACGGCTCTTATGCGCCCCCACAGCCATGTTAGGAATAGGAGGAGGACCTCATCCTAACATGAGCAAAGTCGAAGATCCGATTATTAAGAGACCGAATGGAGGGAGAGGCCCTCGCAACGGCCCTTATGCGCCCCCACAGCCATGATAGAAATAGGAGGAGAACCTCATCCTAACATGAGCAAAGTCGAAGACTCGATTATTAAGAGACCGGATGGGGGGAGAGACCCTCGCAACGGCCCTTATGTGCCCCTACAGTCCTGTTAGGAATAGGAGGAAGATCTCATCCTAACATGAGCTGAAATTGACTGTGTCGGAAATAGAAAGAGAACCTCATTCCGACACAAACGAAGAGCTGATCATTTAAGATCGGATGAGAGGAAAAGCCTCTTCAACGGCTCCTCTACACCCTTACAACCCCGTTAGGAGCAGAGGAAAAACTCTCATCCAAACATAAAAAAAATAGAATTAAAAAAAAAAGAAAAATGACGAGCTACGCCAGAGATGAGAGAAAAAATGAACCACATCTAAGACACAAGGGACCTCATCTCAACGAGGAAGAAAACTCTTGTCAAAAATCCTCAGTCTCTAAGGGAAAACCCGACACTAGTAGGAGAAAATAGACTTTCTCAAAGTAACGAGAAGTTCGGACCCCAAGCTCGAACACCGAAAGAAAGCGTCAAATTCGGATGGCCTCGAAAAGATCTTCGGTCATGAACAAAAAGGGCGAATCAATGCAGCGATGATCAGGAACCTTCAAATAACATCGACATCGAATAAGATAAAAGACAAGAGAAGCTCGATAAACGATAACTCAGAGCAAGAATAGACAAGATAATGAGAAAAAAAAATTTCATTTCATTAGTAAAAAGTGCATTACAAAAGCCTTTGAAGGCCAAAAAAAAAATGACAACAAGAAAAGAAAAGAATATATGGAACAAAAGATAAAAGAAGCTCTAAGGAAGCTCGACTTCTTCTGACTTCGAACCCTCAGTTCCAGCCATTATCAGAGATTGCTTTAAGTTCTTAACTTCTTCTTCCAGTTTCTTCTTTCTTAGCAGCATCTCCCGATACATTTGGTGAAACCGTCGGCTTTCGCCCTCCGATTCTCGAAGCCTCTTCCTCAAAACTTCGGACTCCGCTTCTGCATCCTTGACCGCCTGCTGCTCATAGGTCAGCTAAATTTTCAGCCGCTGCAGTTCGGCCTTCTCCTTCTCAAGGGCTACGGATAATTCTTCCGTGGTCCCCCTCAAGGATCGGAGGTTCTCGGAGCCTTGAACCAAAATGGCCTGGGCTCTTTCAGACAACTGCTTCTGAAGGCGAGCAACCTCGTCGGTCGTCATCTTGAGCCTCTTTCTGTAGTTGTCTATTTGCCCACACCAGCCGACTCGATAAGTGTTGTAATTCATCTCGACGTCCTGTAGCTGCTTCTGAAGGTCGGAGAATTTCTTTAACCAATCGGCCTGAGTTGGGAGCCAGGATGAGTTTCCTTCCAATTGGCCGATCTTCTTCCGTGCGGCCGTCAATTCGACCTCGAGGGAGCTGATCTTGGAGGTCTGAGTCCAAAATCGGTCACTGGCGCGTTTCTGAAGTTCCTCAAGCTCCTTCACGAAGTTGGCCTTCTTCCGGTTGTAGTCCATGAAGTCCTTTTTGTGGAGGTTCCGCAGGTGAGTAACCTCCGTGGTGGCTTCCGAATGGCTCTTCCTCAGCCTGTGAAGTTCGACATCCATCTTCTTTGATTTCTTCGTTAGGTGACGAACTTCCTTCTCAGATCCTGGATCATAGACTTCAAAGGAATCCCTTGCGGTAGGGGAAGAGCTTCGACAGGGCACTGTTGTCAGAAAACAAGAGCGTCACAAAGCAAGTCATTGTAAAGAAAAAAAAAAGAGAAAAAAGAAAAAGGAGCTCTCTGTAAAGAGGAATTCGATTTCATTAATTGAATAATTCTGAAGTACAAGAGAAAGAAAAGAAAAAAAAAGTTGTAACAAAGGAAGAGTATAAAATTAGAGATTTCGGACCTCTGCAGCAGAAGTGGAAGAGCTCGACGCCCCCGAAAGGTCGGTCATGGCAGCTGCAGTAGTTGAAGAGGTTTCAGCTGAAGGGAGACCGACAGTAGCTTTGGAAGGTCCGACTTCATCATCGGACGGTTCATCCAGGAAGCTGAGGTCGAGTTCGAAAAACTTTCCGACCACCTTCTCCTGGCAAAGCTCGAAGCATTTGAGAAAAGCGGTCTGGCCGAACTTGATATTCAGATCCCTCATCTCGGAGGAGGTCTTAAACTCCTCCACTGCTTGGGCCCTTGCCTCTGAGACTAGGGTCGGGATCTGCTCCTTCAGCTCGAAGACCTCGACCTCTGCCTTCCTTCTTTCCTCCTCCAAAGCAACCTTCAGATCCACCGAAGTTTGTTCCTCCTTCTGGAGAGCCTCTTGGAGACTCGCGACTTCGACAACCTTCTCCTTAAGACAGGCAGTCTCGGCCTGGCGACCTTCCTCCACCTGGACTGCTTCCTTCTTGTCATTGTTCATTGCCTCGATGTTGGCGATGAACTGGTGTCTAATCTGCAAGAGCAGCCAGGAAGTCAATATGAAAACTAAGGAATGCACTAAGTGAAGAAGTAAAAGGAAGAAAAAAGTAAATCGGCCTACCTCAAGAAAGGACCCCAAAGAGTCTCAAACCCATTGTTCAGGATCGGCATGGACAATCCTATGGACGATCTTGGGCAAAACGCACCCGTCGACCAACCTTTTTATTAAATCTCTGTTGTTGAAGGAATTCTTCCCCAGATCCTCTTCGGAGCTGTTGGACCTTTCGATGGCAGCCCTGCTGCTGCTGATTTTGTGGACCACCGTCTTCTTCCTTCTCTTCCATTCGACCCCCGACGCTTCCTCGGGATGAGACTCGGGAGCGGGAACCTCGACTGGAGGGCTTCTTGAAGAAGCTCGGGGGACTGCGGGCTCGACATCGGAGGGGGCATCACCGACAATGGCCGCCTGGGCAAGCACGGTCGAGCTTGTCTCCTCTACCCTCACCTTCTTCGCCGACCCAAAAGTTACGGTGCCTTTCCTCTTGTGGGCCTTGAGACCTTTGGATAGTATCTGAGCTGCATCTGCATCCATATCTGCAATGAAAAAAGATCGACACAGTTTAGAAACAGAACAAGAGAAAGAGAAAGCAGCGAATGACTTGAGAAAGAAAAAATACCGACAGGGTTGAGAGGGCTCAGGCCGATATTGAATAAAAGTTGCTCCTTCAGAAGGTCGGAGAGGAGAGGAGCTGGAAAAGTCTCAAGTTTATTGGAGGCTTCTAGGTCATCCTTTTTCAGGCTAGAAGCCCGGTGGACAGAGTCCCTCAGGGAGCCCCAGGGGGCAACCCCAGCCTCAGGATCGGACATCGGACGTAGAAGTACCTCTCCTTCCAGTTATGGATAGAAGAGAGGGCACCTTTCAGCAACCCCTTCCTATCGAACTGGAGAGAGAAGTACCACCAGTCTTTTGCCGAAGGGTGACGCTTAAAGGTATAAAAGTTTCTAAACAAGGAAAGAGTTGGTCGGACTTCAACTAAATGATAGAGGAAAAGAAATTCTATCAGAAACCTAAAGGAGTTCGGCGCTATAGAAACTAGAGAAATATTTAAAAAGCAACAAAGAGCAACAACAAAAGGCAGGAGTGGAAGTCGAAGCCCAATGCGGAAGGCTTTCTGGTATAAACAAAAGCAGCCAGAGAGAGGGGTGCTAGCCCGATCAGTTGATCCGAGAAGCTCAAGCTCATACTCCGGAGGAACCCTGTACCGAATCCTAATCAGCGAGAGTTCGTCCGAGATCAAAGAGCTGGAAATGATGTCTGGTACAAAGACCAGACGAGGTTCGACCTTAAGTACAGGTTCATCTACAGTACTAGGATTTTGGAGGGCTGGAGCTAACGAACTTCTAGAACTGCTAGAGGAGGAAGTGTTGGAGGACATTTTGAATCAAATAAAAACTCCAAAAAAAAATCTTGAAAAAATTGAGAAAAATAAGAAACAAGGTGCTCGTGGAAAAATAGAACAGACGGAATGCAGAGGAGAAAAAATGGAAGAACAGCAAGAAAAAGAAGGGTTCCAAAACTAACCTAGGCTGGTCCGAGAGGTGCGGGAAGGCAGCAAAGGTGATGGAGGTCGACCTGAAAGGCGCCTAAGACCGAGAGGGACGCTGGAGGAGGATGAAGCTCTCGGAGAAGAAGAGGGAACCGAAGAAAAATCTCAGGCAAGATGAAATCCCAGAAGGAGGGGGACGGATTTAAATAGACCTCAGGGTCCGATGCAATAATGATTGCAGATCTCCTTTGGCCGATCTACAACCACCGCGTGTCCTACTCGTCGTGGCAGACGGCTGACGACTGACAGAATCATCATCGCACTGTACCTGGGGTGACACTCCAGCGATAATTTTAAAAAAAACTTTTCGAATCGCCTCGATGTGAAAAGACTCCAGCACCGACGTGCCAAACGCCAAAATATCTGAAAACAATCGAGTACGAAAATCAAGGGGGGCAACTTCGATTGTGAAAATTTCTCTGTACTTCCTTCATTCGAAACCCGAACTCGAAAGTAGGGGGGCTAGTATTGGGTATAAAATAACCCCAGCCGAAGTTCGTAAGGGGCCAACCCTCCCAGGACTCTTCCGACTTCCGACCTTGTGCGGCGTCTTTTTGAACTCCCTCGATCGTCCGAGCTTCTATAGTACCTTCCGAAATCCTCCAGCAGTCGACCTTCCACAGTGTCCTCCAGATTCATCCAACGGATGAACTCCTATTGTACCCTCCGGATTTCTCTAATAATGAGCTCCTTCAGTCGTCTATCGGACTGCTCCAAATGCTCTCTAGGCTTTACTATCAGCTGATTTTCTACAGTGATCGACTACTCTCCGAATCTCTTCCAAACTTCCTCCTGTCACGATCGACTTTACTCCGAGCTACTTTCGGGCTTCGTCAATGTTCGGGCTTCTTCAGCAGCAGGACTTCTACAGTAACCAGACTCCATCCAAGCTTTTACAATAAGCGGTCTCCATCCAGGCTTTCACGATAATCGATCTCCATTCGAGCTTCTACAGTAAGCGGCCTCCTTCCGAACTCCTACAAGAATCGGACTTCGTCCGAACTTTCACAATAAAATTGGATTCCAGATGAACTTCTACAATGGATGGGCTCCATCTCAGTTACAACTGAGTAGTGCTGGATGCCAAGGAGGGAGTTTGAATCTTCTATGGCCTCCACTATTATGACCTCTCAGTGATCGGCCCATGTGGTGGTGGCCATGGACCACGAGACAGGAAAGAAGCCATTGCATGGTCCTTGTTGGGATATACCAACTGACCCCTGTACGTCGATTTATCCTCGGATCGGTCCGATCGATGCCCGACTCTACCCACTGGACAGACAGACGACTCCGACAATGACTGCCGACAATATCCGACCGAAGGTATGCCGACCAAACAGATCAATACTGTTTTCAACCAGCCGAACGGTCAAACCCATATCACCGACTCACTATCGGGGGTGGCAGCCGACGTCCGACTTCCACAAGGTACCAGATCAGCCGACGGTGTTTTCGAGTCATCATCCGATGTCCCGACAGCCGAATACCGATATATGATCGGCCAGTCCGTCCAAACATCGTACAACCACTATGGACTATTATCCTGTCAAGGACATGCTGTGCGGCCACCCTGGGGCATTGTCCTACCAACGACATGGGTTAATTCTGATGACCTGACAGCCCATGTCGATTTGACAGCCCCCGACGATTTGATAACTCTCCAGTTGTCTGCACCATTAATGGCGGGACCATACCACATTCTACTATAAAACGGGGTAAGACAACAGTTTCGGTAAGTTTTCTTAAGCTTTCTCAAGCTCTCGAAAAGCTCTTAAGCTCTAAGCACTATCTCTAAACTCTGCTGAAATTCCATTCGAGTGCTCCATTTCTGTTGAAGCAGAGTACTGACTTGAGCATCGGAGGGTCTTGTCGGAGCACCCCCAACTCCGATTTAGACTTTCTTTGCAGGTCCCGGCGATGGCCGTGATCCCCTCAACTCCAGCTTCTCCGGCATCGGCGAAATTCTACACCAACAAATGGTATTCATGATAGTTGTGTAAAGTTCAACTTTATCAAACCATCAAATATATCCATATTATTTTATCAGAGATTTATTTTTAGTCAGAGTCTGGATCAATCTAAAACATATAAAATAAATCTCAATATATGTTAATATGGATCATATTCGAATGGATTTAATTGGATAAATTTCAACATTCTTAACTCATAGATGCTTAAGAGTTGCTTAGAGGTAAGAATCTTAATGCCTGAAAGAAAGTAGTTGTCAACCACAAAATAATGTTTTATCTTGAAACTTCTATTTGGATCTTTTATTTTCCATGTCATATTATTATTTTCATGTCCCCTTTAATAGAAAACTACTATTGTGAATTTATCCTTGGTACTGCAACTTTCTAATATAGTGCATCATTTAAAATATATGAAATGAAATAGAAGAACATTGAAATATATTTATATATTAATACATACTATAAAGATGGTGCATCATTTAAGGATGATTATATTTTGGGATAGAATCTAATTCTTTCGGTTAATGCAAAATAAAGTTCTATAATTATAAGAAAAATAATCACATGAACAAATATAGAAGTATTTATGAGGTATAGCTAGGTAGAAAAATATGTTGCTTTAGCCATCTCAAACGTACATAATTTTCATTTTAAGTTAGGTAATCACTATAAATAAGAGTTGTATGCAACCATTACATTATCAATATATCTATCAAATTCATCTAATATAAAGGCTTTATGAGTACTTGTTGGTATATATTATCCAATCTCATCATCATCTTGACATGTAGCAGCAGATTGTTATTTGAGATAAAAGTCCTCTCAGATTACATAAGCTCATGACCAACCTGCCTCTCTAATATTATCTGCTGATCGGTTTGATCTAGAACTGCTATTAAGTAGAACTCTCATCTCGATCAGATTTTGATCACCATCATCTTACATTAGTTTCTGGCTGATCTGATTACTGACACTCATGGCATAGTGCTTAATTTAGATATTTACTGATGTCAGCATCCCACATCGATCTGTTATCGACGTGCCATCATAACTATAGATGGTTATCTAACAGTTATCATCCAGCTCAATCATAACTGTCTTTCAGTTGTAGTCCAGCTCATTTGCCATGTGGACAGCCATCCTATGATCTCTACACAGCTGACCATTCTGTTATAACAATCAAACAGCCTAACGAATCTCAAATGGCCTAATAGATCTCTAACAGCTAATAACTTAACAGATCTCTAACGATCTAACAGATCTCTAACGGTCTAACAACCTTTCTTTGAGACCTAAGCAAGCTCCCTCTATAAAAAAGGAACAAAGTGCTCTCTAGAAGGTGAGTCAAGTTTGAGTGAACAGAAACAAAACTCTGTTAGATTTCTCTAAGAAAATTAGAGTTTTATGTACTTTTCTCCATTCAAACTTTCACATCTTACTTTCTACTTCTTCATTTCTACTACCTGTTCTCAAAGCTCTAACTGACTTAAATATTGGAGGATCCTAAACCGAAGAGCACACTATGGTTTTGGGACTTTTTTTTGTAGATTTTGCTAGCTATTCATGTTGGCTCAATTCTTAGCTCTCCAGCTCGGTTCATCGCTGATCTCATTTCCAGAGCCCTGAAGCAACCGTACTTTTGATGAAAATAAATCATATTAACAATTCTAATATAGATTATATGCAAGCAAATGTTGAAAATGATAGTGGTCTTGTTTCCTCCTTACCACCATTTAAAGAGATTATGAATGGACAGTCACGACTTTCCATTTCCTATTTTTCATCTTCAATTAGTAAAGTGAGCCAATTACATGATGCATATGATAAAAAGAGGAATGTTAAGGGGCTCCAAGTGTGTGCCCATAAGATATCTCTTTTATATGCAATAAAAATTGAAATAAATGTCATATTTTGGCATCCTTTTCATTCACGGCCAAAATATTCCAAATCAAGAAAAAAGAACTTCAGGTAAATATGATAATAATTTCCTGTCACATATATAAGAGACTATATTTTGTGCATAGGAAGGAATTGATCAGTACACAAAAGCCACATCTTTTGAAGCATGCAATAAAATAGCTACACGTTTAAAGCAGTGAGAGCCACGTTTAATGATGCATGAAGAGAAATTGCCACATGTGCAGAATAGTAAGAGCCACGTTTTTGATACATAGATCGAATTGATACGTGTACAAAGTAGCGAATGACTCTATTCTAAAGAGACTTAATAATTAAGGAGAGATACTTTCAAAAGCGCAGAAAAAAGAGGGTTGGCAGATGTGCAGCATAAGGACTAAAGTTTGCAATACATGGACTTCCCAGAGGCCATCCATTCAAAAACAACTCTTGTCCAAACATGCTAAACTGTGTATTTTCAGTAGAATCTGATGCTCTAGTGCTGGTATGATCATACCCAACTAATTTTATATATTTTCTATATCTTTAATTTCATTTCAGCCTTTAGATGTGAGTATAAGATTAGTCATATGTACGATTGCACATGAATATAAGATTTGTCATATTGAAGTTTTTTTTTTTTTATGAAGCAATGCGCACTCCTAACCATCAATTTTTATCATAATTTATAGACATCTTTGATTTGTGTTTACCTTAATTTCTATTTTTCTTTTTTTGTTAAAAAAAAGGAAGTTACACTCTTATTTTGTTATTTTGAAAATGTTTGATGTAATATTATAGTTTTATGGTCAACCATTTGAAAAATTAGATTACTCCTTTGCTATACTAGATCGATTGATATTGAAGAGGATGAAAGGAACAAAAAGAAGATAGGAGAGTGGAGACAAAAGCGATGGCAACAGTCAATGGTAGTGATAATAATAGTAGTGATAATAGAGAAAAAATTAAGAATCTAAATTGTATGAAGAAAGGGGTTTAGATTAAAGTTTGAGGAGAGGAAGAGTGAAAGAGTGGACAGAAGAGAGACAGGATGAAAAGGAGATAGAGGTAGAGGTGATGACTATTAGAACTATTGCGGTGGCAACAGAGATAATAAAGAGTAGATTGGGGATTGAGAAAGTTTAGGATTGCAATAATATAAAGGAAGAGATAAAGATTCCATTGTTGCAAAAGGGAAAGAATATAGAAGAAATAGGATCGAGGGGTGGCGGTGGGAATCACAACATGAGTCGCAAGTAATAACATGAGAGGCAGAGATCCAAATGATGAAGAAATAAACCGAGGAATTTCATGGAAAGAGATTCACCTTTTTAGTAAATTTTTGTTATTTTTTCAAACAAATAAAAATAAAGTAATTTGAGTTTCATTTTTTCAAAAAAATTATGAAAACAAATTTCAAAGAAAGAAAAATTAAAATAACAACACCAAGCCTTTCTTTGGTTGAATAGTAAACAGATTTTCTATCTTGAGTTTCATATTTTATTTTTAAAATAAAAAATAGGAAAACAAAACAATGTCAAGAAATCTCCCTGCTCCTCATTTATTGAAATAGTGAGAAATGGCCAGCTAAAAAATATATTAAATTTTGAGCAATAAGCCTCAAGAATGCCAAGCTTGGCATGGCCGCATAGCCTTCTTATGTTTAATTTCTTTAACTGCTTTTAGGTTTTCTATCGTTCTGTTGATGATGTTTGAAGTGCAGCCTAAAATGCATAAGATGCATCAGATTGGAGAAATGACAAACGTGCATAAAAGCATGGTGATATCCCTCTTTGATTTTTTTTTTTCCTTTTCTAATTTTTCTCCTTTTTTTAATATGAAATAACCAATGTATTTTGAGATATATAAACAAAAAGGGTCATGGGGAACAATACGTTCTCACATCAGTCTTTCTATAAATATGGATGTAATGGAGTTGTACTCGAGTTTTGGAGGCGCACCAGAGAGGGCATGCACATCGTTGAAAGAGTCTAATAATAGGGTATGATGAATGAGTGTGAATGACACGCATGATCATGCCATCCACCTAAATCATAGCCTTATAGGTACCAGGCCCATTCACCAAACTGACAAAGGTAGCAAATTTCTTGCAATGATTAGGTAAAATCCAACAAAAAATCCAAGAAGATGCATAGTTCCATTCCAGGTAGACAACTGAACAAGACCCCTTAATTTTCACATTCAACCCCATGGTTATGCAAGTAGCTGGAAATCAATAAGCAATAAGCTATACTTTCTTAGCTCATCCTTTCTGCCATGAAACAGTGTTCATGGCCAAAGATACAGTATTTCTTAGTTAATCTCACATCACCAGATAAAGGGATTGATGTGGCACCGAATTATAAAGGTGTTCCACCAAAAGAAATAATATCACCTTGAGGTAAAATAATAGACATGTATGATATATGAAGAGAGAATATTACCCATGCAAAACTAAAAATGCTCTGACCAATCGGACAAAATTCTGTTCTATACATGGTTTACATATATGGAGAACTGGAAATAGACTAGTGCTGATACAAAACTAAAAGCATCATGACCAATCTTACAACAAATTCTATGCGCCTTATGCACAGTAGCATATCCAGATTTATTGTCAATCAACTAGCAAGCATATTCCATTCAGAATATGTATCCTCACAACTACCCCTAGAAACACGTTAATAAGATTTTTGTTTGCTTTTCAAGCTTTTAAAGGTATTGCCTTAGCCATCTCAGCTGTCGGCAATGCAATGTACAATTTACTTATATTTTAATAAATAAACAGGTGGTCTTATCCTCCCTTTACATCAAAAAACAAAAAAAATATATATTTTTGTTTGCTTTTCAAAGTTCTGTCATGCAGAAGCCATATATCGTAATGTAAAATCAACTGCTAACTCCTTCATAAGAGTATTTCATGTAAATGCTTCAAAATGTACTAGATTTCTTTCCTGAAAATCCCATGTTGAGCTCATCTAAATCCTAATTTATCACTTACAATTCACCCTTTCCTACTAAAGTCTTTGAACTAGATCATGCTTACCCACTTTATATGGTCATTTCTTGCTTGACCACATGAGAAATTAGAAAATATCCCAGTTGGCAAGGCCTCTTATAGGTTTTCTGACTCCATGTCTTTGTCAAACTCAAGATTATGAACACCTTAAACCATTAAAGCCAACATTTGGCTCTACAGAAACCAATCCTAAATCCTTTTGTATAAGGTACCCCAGCATCTAATATTTTCTGCATGGTCACTTTGACTAAAGCTCCATATCCGTCTAAACCCACCAATGATGATAGGCAAATCTGCCATTATTCTACTTTTCCTACTGGCACCAATAATGCAATTAAACACGGCGATATCAACAAAAAAAGATATTAATACAGCAACCAAAAAGTGTCACAAAGCTGAACTTTATGTTTAAGCAGTATATAGTTTGTGAAAATTCCATGTCCTTTGGCCCAATTATCTATCGATAAAGCCAAACAAATATTTCTTCCACAATTATGCATGAGTGGCGCTTTCCATGTTGCCAATTTCTCTCTATTAGATGACTCTCACAGAAAATGGCAAACAAGAAAATCGTGTTACATGTATTTAACCAATATGGTCTGCTGCATTTATTCCTCTGGAGCTAACCAGTACCACAGCTTCTCTCCCTCTCAATTAATCAAAGCACTAAAAAACTCTAGAAAAATTGCCATGTCTACTTTTTGAGGGCAAGCTCTACAAATGCAAAATTAGTGAAGGCACTTTTGACAGGAAATAAATCTCACTTTAATAAAGACTGAATTACTTGTATAAGATGTGAACTTCATCTACCCTATCATACCATGGTTCCATTACTTTTCGACCTTTGAGCAAATTCTCTTTCTGCCTGGACATAAAGCTACCAGTCGCACATCTTTCATAATTTCCTTGAAGTTTTTGTGATACCAAGTATATCTCACAATCAACAGGCCTTCAACCAAGCAAGCTCTAGCCACTGGCAAGGATTGACTGCAACATTAACTGGCCTGTTTTCTCATCTAAAAATGCAATCAAAATGTCAGTCTAAGATTTTGAAACTAGTTCTGCATTAAGAATATCCAGTTAGTTACTCAGATCAACTATTTATCAGTGAAGAAGGTAAAGATCTAGTAAACTCCATGTCTGCCATGCCCCATCTTAGGATCATACAGGTAACACCGCAACCACCTACCAAAAGCAGCTTTCCTGAACTTTCCTTTGAAGCTTTTGGTGGCCTCAAAAAATTCGCTTTGTGGACTTTTTTATGAACTACCTATATCAAACAAAAGGTGCTCTTACCAGTCAGTCATGTAAATCACCATAAAACCCCTTAAACGAGGGATGGCCATAAGTAAAACAGGCTGATAAGTCGGCTAAATTACAAAACCATCTCTCTGTCTTGTTTTCACCTAATCTCCTTCAATCTTTTATATGATAAATTTTAATATAACCATAAGGCTCCAGCATCAAAATAGAAAGGTGTAAACACAGTAGCAGAGAATAAATCAGTTAAATGACAGATAAATCTGGGCTTGTAAAAAAATTCACACTATCCACTGAAGAGTGAAGAGGGGGCAATGGATATTTAGCATAATAAAATACATGCAAAGGAAAATAAACTCATTTGCAGGGTGGACAGCAAAAGCAGTGAAAGCAAGGGAAAATGCTTTAAGGATGACTAGATGTAGAAAAAATGGGATAAGCAACCCTGTCATGTGAGATGATGAGCAAAACTTGCAGCAAAACCAAATGAACCATCAATAAAAAATGATTCACAAATGAGATCTTAAATAACCAGGAGAAGGCTAGATAGTTATCATTATGGCCTATGATGAGGATCCCCTGGATACAAATCTAGACAATAAAGTACCATGTGGGCAAAAGGGTCAAGGAAGCACTGCCAAAGTTGTTGGAAATGCTATGGACACGATTAAGCTGAAACATGGATGCTTGCAACTTTTTGTTTGCTGATCCAGAATAGTAGGCTTCTAAGTGACAATTTTTGGTATCATTAAGCCCAGTGACCACAGCAAACATTGACCAGTGTATCTCTGCTTTGTTAGGCACTTCTAACCAACTTCTTGAAAATGCTAGAACATTTACAGCAAGTTCTACAAGCCTGATGAGGCAAAAATTGGTTAATGAGATGTCAAACAACAAACAGCCTACATAAGCAGCCGAGCAAATGGAGAACCATGCGAATTAACTAGCCAACAAACATAGATAAAGTTAACTCAAGGCAAGGTGAACTTGTTTTAGTGGTTCGTAATCAAGCTTTTAAAATAGAAAAGATGTTGACAACCCCTAAAGATGGTGGCATACTGGAAATAGACATTAAAATCTAGGCTCCTTATAGAACAAATCAGTTGATGTTCACAAGGGCTGCTAAAAAATAAAAATCTTTTGGATATATGTCTAATTGCCATTTGTTGTCCTAACATTGAAGCTAGGATTAATGTTAGAAGGGCCCAAGAATGATATTGGATCCAAAAAGATCCTCCGATAACTATCACCTATTGATAAGTACTGAAAATATATCAATAAAAGCACTAATTTATAAATTAATTTATTTTTATTTGTTAAGAATTGATTTTTTGTTTGTGTTTTGCAGAAAAAAATGATCGTCAATGAAAAGAGCCCAATTTGTAGGTTAAAAGGAAGAAAATTTGAAGCAAATCGGACTTAAAATAGATCCAGAATGAAGACTCAAATTCAAGCTGAGAAAAGAGCCAAAAATTAGCCCAAAAATCAAATCAAACCGGCCCAAATTAATTTAAACCGACCGCTCGGTGCACCATGGACCAGCGCTTGATCCACAGAATCAGCCATGTGGTCCACAGCACAGGATCCCGATCCATGTCGCGGTGCACAAGCCGGCGGAAGTCTTGTGCACTATCGAACGGCTGAGATCATGCTGAACACGCAATCGGACGGCCAGCAACTTTCCAACCCATATCCAGCGGTGGTGGCCCACATCCTTTGCGCGATCCAACGGCTCCAAGCGAATCTGAGGCAAGATCGGACAGTCCTGGGGAGTTGCCGACTAAGAACTAAACAGAAAGACTTCGTTTTTGCATGATCCGACGGACGGAATTCAATCTGGGACGAGATCCGATGGATGATATCGAATCCGACTGATATAAGGCCTGATGCATTGATTTTTGGTGAGATCTGAAGCGCCCGATCAAGATCCGACGGCCAGAAATAGGGTATGCGGGATAGACACGATTTTGACATGTTTTAGGACTCCGTCTTCTACCAAAATTCAGAAAAAAATTCATCTATAAAAAGGAAGTGCGAGAATAGAGAGAAAAAGTAGAAAAATAGTAGAGCAAATAAGAGAAAAATTAGGAGAAGTGTAAGGATCCAAAAAGAAGAAAGAGAGAAGCCAGTTTGCTCCATGGAGTATGAAGGAAGAAGAAGAGGTCATCAACTATCTTTCCGACAAAGCTGCGCCGATCAACTTCAGATCTTTGTTCAGTTTTATTTTATTTTATTATTTTTTTAAATTTTTTATAATTAAATTTTAATTTTAATTAATACAATATTTATTTTATTGCACTTTTAAATTTCTGTTCTTTAATTTTATTGTAAGTAGATGCTAAGATCTAGTTAATAGATCTTAGTATCGATTTATTTTTATGCCCTTTAAATTTTTATTCTTTATTTTTATTGCAAGTAGAAGCTAAGATCTAAATAGTAGATCTTAGTACCAAGTTTATTTTTCTGCACCGTTTATTTTCTGTCTTCTATTTATAATTCCGTTTTCAAAATCTTTCTTTTTCTTTTTATAAAAATCAAAGTTATCAAATCAAAGCACTGCCTTTTCTGTGGATTCGACCTGACTCATCACTTTCTACGTAGTTTTAATATTTTTTTAAAAATCAAAATTAATTTGATAATCACGGTGTCCTAACGATAACATCGCGATATTATCACCTATTATGAACTAATTTATAAAGCAAAGAACTAGAGACACTACAGGCCATACTTAACATGGTTAAAGAGATGACTCTATGAGCAGACTATCATGACGGCCAGCCAGGATGCTTAAACATGAATGGCAACAAACAAGTAACCAGATTTTGTTCATGCCAGCAAGTTAAATGTCCATGGGAAGTAGTCACCTCCAATGTAAGTATAGCCTCCATATGGTCAAATTGAATGATAATTGACAAAGGTCAGCTAGAGTCAAGGGAGGCTATTAAACTTAAGCAAGTTGCTACAAGGAAGAGGCCTAGGGATGGCATCAGGCCGGGTTCGAACGGGTTTCTAACTACCCAAACCCAAATACCCAATAAACTACCCAAACCCAGCCCAAACACTACTGGGACTGGGTTTTTTTTTGCCCAAACCCATCTCAATTAGGTATCGGGTAATTCGGGTTTACCAGGCTCGAATCCAATTGAGTCATATTGAGCATTTTTTTTTTCATTTCTGCCAATTCTAAAGCCATATTACCATTCCATAAATCATACCTATCTTAAACAAATAAAATTCAAAAAAACTTAATTTCATATTCAATTAAAATAAAATTCAAACCGAAAAAAATGAAAAAAATAAATATCCAAAAATAAATAAAAATATCCAGAAGAAAATAGAACAACCAATATCTAGAAACAAAGTCTCAATCAAATTAACAAAAGAAAAAAATACTAAAAAACAATAACAAAAACGAAGTATGGATGGCAGAAAGACTAAAAACATCATCTGGTTGTCCATCATTGGGAAAATAGAGGTTGAAAAAATTAAAAATACTTCAAATGGAATCGAATTGATGACTGACGGATGGCGGATTGATGGCTGACGAACCGATGGTCGGCTATGAAAGGAATAGCGGACGGATTGACAAACTGACGATGGTGTCACTACTGATCAAAGAAAGGGACGAAGGGACAATTGGTGGATGGTGGTGTGGGTGTGGTTGACTGGCCGTGTGGGATTGTGGATGAGGAGGGTTTGATTTGTCATTTTGTGCTTTATGCTTATGAGGCGTCAACTGAAAGGAATAAGAGAAAGGGAGAAAGAAGGGAATGAATGAATACGTTAAGGTTTAATAACTAGTAGGTGATAATTGATAAAATATATTTAATGTAATATATATATGAAAATACTAAAATAGTTCGGGCTGGGTTCGGATCGGGTATTGGGTCGGGTGTATAACTACTCAGTCCCGACTCGAACCCAAAGTTAAGCATTTGGGTTTTACCCAAACCTGGCCCAAACCCAGTCAACACGTTGACTACCCGACCCAATTCAATTGAGTCGGGTCGGGTCAAGTTACCATGGGTTTGGGTTTTGTTGCCATCCCTAAAGAAGCCATAGTTTAGCAAAGTCACCAAAGAAGCCAAGGAAGAAGGATATTTTTAGCAAGCAGTCACCAAATACACTTGACAGCAAGAACATTTAAAAGATATTAATAAAAGAAACTCAAGCGGGAGAAAATTCTTCCTTCATGTTTAGTTGCAGCATAAGGTAAAGAAAGTGAAAATAGAACATGCTCAATATTGATCGTGAAGAATATAGATAACAAACGTTTCATTGTGCTTTAAAAAGGAGAGAAAGGAATGTCAAGTAGTGTTAGTAGTGGTTCTCCTTGGTGGTGATCATTGTCACAACAGTGGCAATGGCATACTGTTGTTTGTTGAGATAACAATTTCACCTAACAAGAAACTCATCAAAACAAAATAGGACAGGTTCCAGAAAAGAACCTTACCTCAAATCATCAGCCCCAAATATTCTTAAATGGCAAGGAAGTGAAAAGAATCTTAACACTATCCATGAATGTTTAAGTTGCAAACCTTCGCTCACAACTCTCAAGTTCTCTATGGCTGATTATGATCAGAGGTGGGTTAGGCTTTCCTTGTTAAGACTTAACCAAACTCCTACGCATTTGCCCCATCAAAATTCGAAGGTGTCCGAAGATGATTGTAGCAAAGGTGCAGCAAAATAAAGACTCCAGATAAACAATCCAAAATCATGAGTAAATGATACTTTTGAGCTACAATAATGATATTAGAACATGTATCCTGGCTGAAATGATGAAATTTCAAGAGCAAGCATATTGAAAACACAAAAAGGGTCTCGAGTATGCACATAGATGGTGGCTACATCATACAAAACTACAAATACTCTGACTACATAGAGCATTCTCTAACACCCAATGGATAATGATTCCCTTGATGACTTACCCTTTTTCCATAAAGCATCTGTCAGTTTAACACAAGGTCCGCCATATAGCTGCATACCATACCGCAGCAAACCAAGACTCGGAATTGCATTATGTCAAACCAACTCTCATTCTGGCCATACCAACACTATACCATCACGGTAACCAATATGGGTTTTGGTACCAAGCAAGCGAAGCTTAGTTTAACATTCATCCTTGCATTAGTATCATCAATAAAATTACTCACAAATAGCATTAAACAAAATAGTGAAAACATATATATTATACAATCCAACTATATAGAGCAGCCATTGATTGGACCGCTAGATGGTTACAATCATAAACTCTTAATGATTCTATTCATGCTTTACCCTTGTTCCCCAAAGAATCTGCACAAAGTTAGTTTAACATGCACCAATGCATTGATTTCATCAACAGCAACACCCCTAAATGGCATATATTAAGCATCATCTATCTAGAAACCTGTCAATGGCTTCCTTGACAAATGAATTTAGCATAAGAAGTTCAGTCTACAAACACAAATCTACATGAGGGGTATCAATCCTTCTACTTGTCTGAACCAAATTCTTTGAAACCAGGGAAAAGAAATTCATGATGATTGGGAGTTTTCATGATGCATAAGAGAAGATAGAGATACAGGAAGAGGAAGGAGAAAAGAGAAAGTTATTGGTTTGCACGTTGGACAATTTTGACTTCAAAGTTTATTTTCTTATTCAAAATAGAAATATTAATTTTTCACTAATGCATAGTTGATTATTTCATAGTAAGGAGAACCACTATTTGAGTCAAGGCGTGCAAAACTAATACAAGAAACCAATCTGGTACATTACCAGTATGAAATGGTATGGTCAAAATGGTATCATAGGCACCTCATACCAAGACAGACTTCAATATTTTTTTCACTCTGAACCATGACATCGCTCGCTTTGTACCAGTAAAGAACAGTACGGTCAAAATGGTACGGTATGCAAACCAAGACAAGCTCTCAACATTTTTCCACTCCCACCCAAAAAGGAGCAGTACAGGTCAGTATTGGGTGATACAGAGGTGGTTCCACTCAGCTCAAACTGCTATGGACACTGGACAGGTTTGACACATATGCTAAATTGAATATGGTTACCTTATCAGTATGGATCGATACACTGACCTTGATCTGAGTTGTAGACCCTTCCCCAAGAAAATATTTTATATTTTTCTCCATATTGGAAACTTCTATTCAGAAATATGGATTCCCACACAAAAAAGGAGAGTAAAGAAACCATATTAAATGACTGAATTGCATCATTTATTACAATCGAGAAATAAGCCTTTTCGTTACTTAAACCCCTACTATAGATTTGTTCAGAATAGAATCAATCCCAGACAAAAATTGCAATTTTTTCACGTGAAAGAAAAAAATAAAGAGTTAAGTATTGTTAAGAATGTGCAAAATAGGATATCGCAGCATCGAGCATGACCAGAGTCACCTAACAAGTATTGCAACTATCAAACAAAATTCTATATATACGCTCTTTTCATGGCATATGCTGAATTTGGGCATAAATATCATCATTATTTCCTATAAAAATATTGATGTACTCATCAAAGTGTATTACGCAATAATAATACACAAATCAATAGCCTGCTCCATGTGCTTTGTTACTCATTTCAAATGTATATCTTTGTAACTTTTCAGTTTCGACCTACAGCTTAATTAAATGAAATGTTTGATGCTTTTTAAAATACGAAAAAAAGTGCTACATAAAAATGCTTCAATGTCATTAAATTTGCATGCACACTTTTAATACATTGCTTCAAAGAAGGCCACTCTCAAATTGCACTGTAATGTGAACATCTTGACCAAATGATCCACCTATTTATTCTAAAGAAAGCAAGGGTCATCACATCTGGATGCCTAATACATACATAAAAACTAAAATGAATGCCTCATACAGTTCATACTTGGATCTGTTAATCTATATCAAATGAACCAACCAAGCAAAAAAATCATGCATTTTCATAATAGCAACATCATAAGTCAAAGAACTCAATGGAAATGGTGTAACAGTACAATCCAACAGGAGCATTTTAATGTAATAGAAAATGATTCATTTTCCAAAAGCAGTAACTAAGTTCTTGCATGCTTAATTCATTCAAAGTACCAAACACTAAAACTAATTCAACATGACCACATACTGAATCATGATCAATCTAAACCCAAACTCAAGATGACTCTGGAGTAGGCTGTGTAACCCCAGACTTCACCAGCAACTTACTGAGTGCCTCCGGTGCGCAAACCTGGTACTTCACCTCTCCTGATGGCAACAGAAAGATCTCTGCAAGCTCAAGCTTTTCAGCAGTAAGGCTTGTGCTATCCATTGTCTTGCTTAGCACTTTGAGAGCAAGCCCAACCGCCTCCTCCCTAGTGATGTCCTCCTTGTAGTCCTGCTTCAGCATTGACTGTGCTGCCTGGTTGTTAGCTCCAATTGCTGCTGCCTTCCACCCACCATAATTCCCACTGGGGTCGCTCATGTAGAGCTGGAAGCCAAAGTTCTTGTCCCAGCCAGCAAAAATGAATGAGACGCCAAAGGGGCGGAGGCCACCAAACTGGGTGTAGCCCTGCTTGGTGTCGCAGAGGGACTGCACTAGCTGCTCAACAGGCATAGGCTCCTGGTAGGCAAAGGTGTAGCGCTGGGCCTGGACGCGAGCAGTGTTGATGAGAATGTTGGCATCAGACATGATGCCGGCTACAGCACAGGCAAGGTGGTCATCAATCTTGTACATCTTCTCAGTGGACTTCGAGGTCTGGAGGAGCTTCGAGGTCACCTTCTTCTCACCCACAAGGACAACACCGTCAGTCGCCAGGATGCCAATGGCCGACCCTGCATTGCCAATAGCCTCCATTGCATACTCGACCTGGTACAGCCGCCCCTCAGGGGAGAAGATTGTGGTTCGGCTATCATATCGGCGAGACATTCTCAAAGATCACTGCAGGAGCAAAACAATGAAAAAAGGTGTAAACTTCAGACAAGATTGGAGCCAAAGAATCATGGGGCTAAAAAAGAACAGCACAAAATCACTGAAATATTTAGCCGGTGATAAGAAAATTTTGTCGCCGTATTCTATTATCAGGAGGCGGAACAAAAGAAAAACAAAATCAAATCTTGGGCCAGATGAAATCATGGAACATAAAAATGAAAACATGGAACCAGGTAAATTATGCAGAAAAATATGAAGAAGGTCGCGGTCCGATAATTGTATCAGCGAGATCGCTTATTACATTACAATAGAAATTACAAAGTTCAGAGAAGCAAAGAAATCACAGGGCTAGAGAAGAATAACATACAATCGCATAAATATCAAATGATGATTCTAAAATTCTTGCACTTCAAACACTCGAGAATGCAGTTCTACAACAAATACCCGAAAAAGAAACTAACAAAAAATTAAATAAGGTAGAATCATAAGATATATTGGTGGAAAATATCAAAAAAAAAAAAAAAGAAGAAGGGGAGGGAAATGATCTGAATATTAGGGAAATAAGATATCTCGAACGGCCGCTGTAGCTTGGTGCTAAAGAAATCTCCGGATGGAGTGAAATCGATTATAATCCAGCAGAAAATGGCCAGAGATCTAGGATATTCCAGTCGATCACTCCAAAAGTCAAATTTTGAGTCCTGATTCAAACCCTAGATTCGACCTCCCTCGGGCCACTGGGGCGGCGGCCACACATTCTAAAATAAAGAAAGAAAAGGAGAAAAAGAAAAGATCGAACACAGAGAAGAGGAGCTAGATTAGAAAAAGAATACGAAGGAGAAGGGAGGAAGGTGAAAGTGAAACCTGGATGGAGAGAGGAGGGAGGAGAGAGGAGGGACGCAGGGGTCTACCGAGCGAGGAGGGAAGAAAATGAAGCATTGGGGAAGGGGGCACGGTTCGGTTGGGGTTCTTTTATGTCGCTTGGTCGGACCAAAGAACCCCGCATGTTTTAGCCTGACCCAAGTTTTACCTTTAAATCTAGATTTTGGACTGGGACCCAACTTAATGGTTAAGTTCATTAGGCCGGATCGATCTAAAATTTAAATCCAGCAGGTTATTAATCTCATGCCAGTATGATCCAGATCCAAACCAAAATATTGAGATATTAGCGGAGTCCAGTCTGCAATCCAGATCCAGCACTTAGCAGACTATCCTGCTTTCTCGTCTTTGAGTTGACTAAGTAAACTACACCGACTAACCGATGATCAATCTGACTCGAATATACAAAACTCCCTTCCAGCGGCGCTCGATCTATTATCGACTTAATTGCAGGTCAGCAGTCGACTACGTCGAACGAAAATAAGGCACCTCGATAATCCCATCCTACTGACTCCGATAATATGGATCTCTATCGACTAACTGAGCACCGAAAGTGGCCATCATACAATTCTGACAGGCCACATCAAGGTCGTATCACTCAGACACTATATTCTGATCGGCTAGCTGCGCACCGAGATGGGATACTACGATCTTATTAAATACGCCTGCAGGATTACTTATTATACCCCACACTCGATTGCGTCCGCCATCACGAGTATATCGAATAGAAGGCACATTCGTCGTCGGCATTTAAAGACACCCATGTGACACCATGCGACGCCATACGATAGGACATGATCAACATGATTACCTGTCCTCTCATCATTTATTTTGCTCCCTCTATAAATAGAGGTAAGCAGGGACCCCTCCAAGTATGATAGATGCACTATCTCAAAACTCAAAGACTCTGTCATTCTTTCCTCTTGAGCCATTTTACTGACTTAAGCATCGGAGAGTCTTCGCTGGAGCCACCTCCGGTAGGACTTGTTTTACAGATCTTTCTTTTTTGGTATCGAGCGGAGCCCAGCACTATCTCACTCCAAACTCTATCATCGTCCTTCATCTTGACCTTGATTGTGCGTACCTTCTCCGGCATCAACACATCATTTTTCGACAATCCCGCCGCCAACTGACAAGCGCAACTCCTAGTCAGCTTTAAACCGACTACCGGCTACCAACCGAAACAAGACCGCAACAATTTGGTGTGCCAGGTAGGGAGAGGCTCTCTCAAGGACCTCCATGGCTAAAACAAGGGTGTAGAATGTCTCTGTTAGTTCAATTCGATACTTATCGCAGCGTGATGCACCTCCGGTAACCTGTGGAGAGCCGAGTGCTTCACGACTGCCGGTGATGGTAGATCCTATGTTTGCTGTCCTTATACAGCAGGTGAAAAGTCTGACAGAGGCTGTTCAAGGTCTCCAACAACAACAACAACAATAATTGGGAGAAGTTGCAGCATGTGGTGCACCTTTCAGGCGTAGCCACCGACCATGATCTCTAATCCGCTACTTTACATAGTATTTTTGTCGAGCAAGTTCTCCACTCGTCCGATGGCCATCACATCCAGAGTCTCGGTGCACTTCGTATACCAATTTCGATGATCATCGGTCTCCACGTTCCCCTCAACGAAATCAGTATAAAGGGAAGAGGCTGTGGTCCTCATCGAGATCTTCTTTTCTGGAGAAGGCTTTACTCCAAGCTACTCACGGCATCTTGATGTGTCACAACAATAGCTGGATGAGTATGACCAAAAACTGAAAGAGATAGATCACCGTTTGGAACAGCTCCAAACCAACCATCGTGACTCGATCAATGAATTCGATGTTAGTACTAATCCACCTTTCTCAAGATGGATCCTCGACGAGCCAGTTCTTAGTCGGTTCAAAATGATGTAAATCAAGTCATATGATGGCTACACAGACCCACTCAATCATCTTGAGAACTACAAAGCCCTCTTGCTTCTACAAGGGGCATCTGACGCCCTCCTCTGCATTGCTTTTCCGATTACGCTTCGAAAAATCATGCGGATGTGGTGTAGCAAAAATTTAGTGCAGGGGCAAAATGGTAATTTTAAAACTTTTTCAAAATTACTATTTTACAGTGAAATTATTAATTAATTTCATTAATTAATACTAATTAACCCTACACTAGGATCTAAATATGATACAACAGCATGCATTTAAATTTGAAATTCAAATTTGAATCAGTAAACCTTTTACAGTACTGTGTTCAGAACACATCACCTTTTGTGGGTAGTCGATCACCACAATCTGATCATCGTTGGGGGGCTCTGATCGTTACGTCGCAGCCACACAAATGTCTGACCTCTGTGGATCGTCCACACGAAGCTCCCATCTGATCAGCTCCTCACGAATGCTAGTTCGTGATTTCATCCTTTTGATGGCAGATGTTGATCGAACTCCTTCGATCAATGTGTGCTGACTCCTCGGATGCTCCAGATCATTTGCACGATTGCTTGAGAGGCTGATGGATCTCTCCCTGAAATTTGGTGGACTCACGACACTCGTGGCATACCAATCTCACTTCCCAAACCCTAGGTAGAAACCCTAGGGTACACACTAGAAATCCTGTGCTCAATTTTCTTTCTTTTCTTTCTTTTTCTCTCGAAAGGTTTTGGACCTTCACCTTACGCACAAACTTTTCTCACACCCCAAAGTTTCTCTCTTAAAATTTCTACGCACGTCCCACCTTTCTTCTCTTTTTAAAACAACGTCGAACGTGTCTTATCCGCGTGAGAGGATAAAGATAAGTGGTTGCACATTTGAATTCAAATCAAATTTGAATTCAAATGCAAAACCAACTCAACCCTATCCACTTGTGCATGAGAAGAGAAGGGGCGTGAGTTGATTTGTGTGTGGAGAGTTTACACGAGAAATATTTTCTCGTATAAAATATGGGACGCACAAGATAAGACCATGGCGCATGGATTAGTTGGTTAATCATTCAAATTCAAACTTTCTTTTGAATTTGAATGGCCAACCAACTTATTTTTATCCAGATATTTGGCGCACAAGGGTGGGTGTGGGATGGCTTCTGTGTGGAGAAAATTAACGAGAAGTTGCTTCTCGTGAATTTAAATATGCACAGAAGAAGTGAGGTGGTGCAGGGAGAAAAGTCAAGGTGGTTTGAACCTAATTGAGCCAACCTAATCTAAATAGGTTAAGCACAATTAGAATAAATTAAATCTAACTTAATTAAGCTTAATTAGACTCAATAAAATCTTAATCAAATCAAAAATTAACTAAACCTAACCACTGATCAAATCAGGGACTAAATCACCTTAGCGATTAGGTCAATATTTAACCTAATCGGGTCAATCCAAACTGAATCCAATTCAATTGGACTTGATCCAAAAATAATTACTCAATCAAATTGAGTTAATTAACGATCAAATCACTAATTAAACTTCTCATAAATATTGAATCCAAATTCGATGGGCAATCAGGCATCAGAGACCATCGATATGAAATCCTGATCAAAGAGTTCAAATTTCAAATTCAAATTTTGAAATTCAAAATTTTGACCCCGGTACCCAAAATATGTGGAACTCATGATCAGAGAATCCTAATTCTCAATCATAGAGTCCCAGACACATAAGACTCATAATCAGCCATCTGATCAGAAAGGAACCACTAATGTGTGTGACCCCGCAGGTTCGAACCTAAGCCGGTAGCACAGAAACCAATTCCTGTACTAATCGAAGTGACCATCTAGCAATGATACCCGACGATCGGATAGGTCGAATAATCGCAATCGCAACATTCAGAACCTACGTGAATATGGTTACCGTATAATTCATCCCTTTTGATCCCTGTGTTTAGGATGACTCAGGGTTAAACTGTCAACCCTGATGATATCATCCGAATCGTGCTCAACTCAATTAGTCCTGTGACTCCTCACTAGGACTACCCTGGCCAAGATTTTTCTTAATTGAAACACGACTGTACACAGCTCCTAAACTGGAGTGGTCAATCCCATCTTGACACACGCACCGACAAGTCAAGTACTTGACTACACCCAGCAGCCTTCCGTCATTGAATTAGAAATTCAGGTAGTCCAGTGCCTAAGTGCAGTGAGTTGCTTGCAAGTCACCGTGGCGGTCTCAGGTCGGAGGGACATTTATACCCATATCCCATCGGAGCAAATCTTGACAGCAGAAATAGCTCCGGAGTTGGTCACGTTCAGTGCAGATGTACCATTACATCTCACCTGTATGCCATACCAGTGTCTCCACACTCTTTGGTTATGAGGACAACCAACCCATATGGCACACAACGACCTATGCTCGATAAACGTTGTCGTCCTTGGTAACAACGTATCATTTGGTCGCGAACATGTTTAAGGACTAAGCGACAAATCCTCCTTTGTCGAGTCTAAATAGTCCTAAGGACTTCACCACAACACAGGAGTTCATTAGAAGATGAAACATTTGTGATGAAAAAATATTAAAATAACTTTTATTTATTTATAATTTGTGTACTAATACAAAAGGAGCACAACCGTCAACAGGCTGACGATTGGCTTTGAGACACTATACCCAACAATCTCCCACTTGGCCTAAAGCCTATCGGTGCAGTATCTAATACCCATCTTCGACTTGTAGTCGTTGAACTCCTTCACCGCAATGGCTTTTGTGAATGGGTCGGCCAGGTTCTCCTTCCCGTCGATCTTCTGAAGGTCGACGTCACCTCGATCCACGATCTCCTGGATGAGATGGTAGCGGCGCAGAATATGCTTCGTCCGCTGGTGTGCCTTTGGTTCCTTCGCTTGAGCAATGGCTCCAGAGCTGTCGCAGTAGAGCAGAACTGGACCAATAAGGGAGGGTGCTACTCCGAGCTCGATGATGAATTTTCTCAGCCACACCGCTTCTTTGGCAGTATCTGATGCAGCAATATACTCCGCCTCGCATACTGAATCAGCCACAGTGTGCTGCTTGGAACTCTTCCAACAGACAGCCCCACCATTAAGGATAAAAATAAATCCTAACACACTCTTGCTATCATCGCGATCAGACTGGAAACTAGAGTCTGTAAACCCTATAAGTCTCAAGTCTGATTCACCATATATAAGCCACTGATCCTTAGTATTTCTTAAATACTTCAGGATGGTTTTAACAACCTTCCAGTGATTCTCTCCTGGATCAGATTGGTATCTACTCACTACCCCTAGTGAGTATGCCACATATGGTCGTGTACATGTCATGGCGTACATGATAAATCCCACTGCCGAAGCATATGAAATCCTACCCATACGTTCTCTCTCTTGAGGTGTTGTCGGACAATCTCTCTTCGAGAGAGAAATTCCATGGCCTATCGGTAGATAGCCTTTCTTGAAATTGTTCATGCTGAACCTTTTCAGCATAGTATCAATGTACGTGGACTGGGATAAGCCAAGCAACTTTTTGGATCTATCCCTATAGATCCTCATCCCTAGGATGTAGGAAGCTTCTCCCAGATTCTTCATGGAGAACTGTGACGATAGCCAAATCTTTATTCCCTGTAATGCAGGGACATCATTTCCGATTAAGAGAATATCATCCACATACAATACAAAAAATACTACTACTGGACCATTAGCCCACTTATAAATGCAGGGCTCTTCTCCGTTCTTAACGAAGCCATACATTTTGATCGTCCTATCAAAACGTATGTTCCAACTCCGAGATGCCTGCTTAAGTCCATAAATGGACCTCTGTAGCTTGCACACCTTAGACTCATCTGTGGATGTGAACCCTTCAGGTTGTATCATATACACCTCTTCGTCCAGCTCTCCATTTAGGAAAGCTGTCTTCACATCCATCTGCCAGATTTCATAGTCCAGATGGGCAGCTATCGCAAGCATAATCCGAATGGATTTGAGCATTGCCACAGGAGAAAACGTCTCGTCATAGTCTATACCATAACGTTGACGATATCCCTTGGCAACCAGACGGACTTTATAGGTCTCCACCTTTCCGTCTGCGCCCCTCTTCTTTTTGAAGACCCACTTACACCCTATGGATTTTACTCCTTCGGATGGGTCAACCAATGTCCACACATCGTTGACCTTCATGGACTCCATTTCGGATTTCATGGCCTCTAGCCATTTCTCAGAGTCAGATCTCTGCATTGCATCCATGTAGGTGATCGGATCCTCATCATTTTCATCAAATTCGACAGGATCACCATCCCGGACCAAGAAACCATAATATCTGTCCGGTTGATGTGGTACTCTACCAGACCGCCTTAAGGGTGCATAATCAATGGGCTCCGGATCTGATCTAATCAAATCTGATTCAGGTTCAGTTACATGTGTCGATTTTTTCACCTGTCGAACTTCGTCAAGTTCGACCTTAGAGGCAACAGTCTTTTCACTAAGGAACTCCTTTTCTAAAAAAAATTGCTTTAAGGCTAACAAACACCTTTTGCTCATCAGCAAGGTAGAAAAAATACCCTTTAGTCTCTTTTGGGTACCCTATAAAATTATACTTGTCAGACCTAGGTCCAAACTTGTCTATAATTAAACGTTTAACATAAGCCGGACACCCCCAAACCCTAAGGTGCGAGAGTACTGGCTCACGTCCTATCCATATCTCATATGGCGTTTTGGCTACAAACTTACTCGAAACTCTATTTAGAAGGTAACAAGCCGATTCGAGTGCATATCCCCAGAGGAAGATCGGCAGACCAACAAACCCCATCATGGATCGAACTATGTCTAACAGGGTCCGATTCCTCCTTTCAGACACACCATTATGCTGTGGTGTTCCAGGAAGAGTCCACTGAGAGAGAATCCCATTCTCCCCTAGATACGTCAGAAACTCATTGGAAAGGTATTCACCTCCTCGATCAGATCGAAGAGTTTTAATACACTTCTCAGTTTATTTTTCTACCTTATTTCGGAATAGTTTGAATATTTCAAATGATTCCGACTTATGCTTCATTAAATAGACATACCCATACCTAGATAGGTCGTCTGTGAAGGTTATGAAGTAGAAAAATCCACCTCTTGCACTTGAGCTCATGGGTCCACATACATCAGAATGTACCAAACCTAAGAGTTTACTGGCTCGCTCACCTTTTCCAGTAAAAGGTGACTTGATCATCTTCCCAAGAAGACAGGACTCACAGGTTGGAAGTGATTCACAATCACTAACTTCAAAAATTCCTTCTTGAGCCAACCTGTTTATCCTGTTCTTATTGATATGACCTAGCCTATAGTGCCAAAGGTAGACTTCTGACACATTATCTATTCTAGAGCGTTTACCGAAGTTTTTAACCACATTAACAGGCTGTGATAGTAAGTAAATTCTATTATTTAATTGTCCAACAAATATTGTAACACCATTCAAAATGATATTGCAAATATTTTCTTTTATTAAAAAATCATAACTGTATATGGCCAAAAGGCCTACAGAAATAATATTTAATAAAAAACTTGGACAATAGTGACATTCACTCAGAATTACATTACGAGAATTGATTACAAGACTCATGATTTCTAAAGCTAGAACTGGAACTTTGCTTCCATCTCCAACGTTCAGGAACCTCTCGTCTTCATCAAATCTCCTACTGACCTGCAGACCCTGCATCGAATTACAAATATGATAAGGGCTTCCGGTATCCAATACCCAGGCAGTAGTATCACAAATCAAAAAGTTGCAAGGAGTTATCATATAATTATCTTGCTTCTTCTTTGGCCTGTTCGGGTCCAGGGAGACAATGTATTGAGGACAGTTCCTCTTCCAATGCCCGTGCTTCTTGCAAAAGAAGTACTCCGCCTGGCTCTGGTCGTGCTTGCGCTTCTTGGTCTGATCCTGTGCTACTGTCCCAACATGAGATTGCACCTTCTTATTTTTCTTCTTGTTCTTCTTCCCCTTCCCAAAGGGTTGACGACGAGAAAAAGACCCTCCCACTACATTCACCGACTCCTTATGGAGTTGGTGATCCTTCTCAAAGTTCTGCAGCAACCCCAACAATCCGTGGTAGTTTACTGCAGGCTTTGTTATTCGAAAATGAGTAAGGAATGGGAGGAAGGACTTGGGCAAGGAATTAAGGATCGCATCCTTACCGAGCTGCTCGTGCAGAGAAAAGCCCAATTTGCTTAGGCGCTCAATCATCTCGATCATGTACAGTACATGATCAGTGACTGAGGCCCCATCCCTCATCCGAGCATTGAAAATGGCACAACTAGTTTTGTGTCTTTCAACGTCGTCAGGCATGCCAAAGGAGTCGTTCAACATTTGAAGCATCTCCTGTGGCTGGGCGTTCTCAAACCTTCGGCTGAACTCGTCATTCATTGCTGCCAGCATAATACATCGAACGGTGGTGCGGTCATTGAGCCACTTCAAGTAAGTGTCTTGGATCGCCTTACTAGCGTTCGGAGCTAGCTCCTCAGGTGCTGGATCTGTTACTACATAAAAGATCCGCTCATGCTCAAGGACGATTTTCAATTTTCGATACCAGCTATCAAAATTGGGTCCCATGAGCTTGTCATTATCTAATAATGATTAGAGCGACAGGGTAGTGGCCATAGCTGCTTAAAGAAAAATGAGACCTCTATTAGTACATAAATTAATACTAAAGACTTGGACTTTAGTCTAAAGTTTTTCTCAATATTTTTACGAACTGGTAGCCTCATCCTCCAATTCGAGGAATTACTTTAATTCCTTAATGGGTACTAGAATCCACACAGACTACACACGAGTCCAACTTTGGTTGGTCAACCTATGTGCATCTATGGGTAGGTTCTTAACCAGTTGTTTCTCTAAACAACTTCTAATAATTGATTTTGCCCCAGAACCTAATCAGTAGGTTTTGGCCTCCACTGAAAAGATCTGGTTAGGTCCAACCATTAACATGACTTAATTTAGTGAATCGGACAAATAAATGATCAGGCCCAACTTTGGCCGGCCAACCTAACCACCATCAGAAAGACTCAATCAAATTATCATATTATGAATAATAATTTCATTAGCCAATGAGCACCAGGCCTTTGGGCCTCCAATGATCATTGAACTAATGGACTCATTATCACTCACTTAATGGGAGGCTATGACTTAGTTATCATTATAACTTAATCATTTTAGGGACCTAATAATTTTGAGGATTTTATTAAAGAATAGTAGAGAAGAAATCATCCAGTCAATTTCAATCATCCCACTAACTTCACCAAGTCAGATTAAAAAAAGATTTAACTAAAGCTGGCATTAGGAGCACCTAAATCAGTCACACTAATTTACCTAATGACATGGGTGAGCTCTAATCACCAAGTGATCTAATCAATATCTAACTTACCAGATTGGCCAGGTAAGTGAGATCAGTGGTGGGGATTTGCCATTAACTCGTCAATGATCGAATCAATGCAAGTAGCTCCCGCTTAAGAACCACTGGTCAAAACTGCCAAATTTATCTTAGACACCAACCGGTTCATTAGTTTTAATTTTGATCAACTTAGTAAATAGGGCTCCACCGCGTAGCCATGAATTAAGTCTATCTTGGTCTAGTTAAAGACATGGACCCATTCAACTACAACTATTGAAGTTGAGTCTAGAGTATCCTTGACCTAATCTAATTCAACTTTTGATTAGATTTGACCAATTACTCCATTTAGTCCATTTTTTAAGCTAACCTTAGGTCTAACCCAATTATGGACCTAATTCATCTAACCCATTGACCCACAAGTTTATGCAATTGTCTTAGGTCTTAATTCACAATTCTAGACCTACTAGACAACACTTAATTCTTTTAATTAAGTACTTGGGCTGATGGGTCAGGGTTTGGCATTTCAAAAATAATTTTCAAATTTTGAAAGATTTTATTTTTTGTTCACCAAATGTGTTGACTCATTTCACAAACGGGTCAGCACAATTCATAAACAGCAATCCTATTGCTCATTTCATAACAGAAAATAACTCAAAATAAATCATAAATTTTTTTTAGATCTAATCTAACACATTCATGATAAATTTTATAATTAAATCATTTCGTTGCTTCATCGGCATGGGATATAATTGCATCGGCACCCCTACCGCCAAAGGAGACCCCATCGAATGGGAAGAGAGGGCCTTTAAACCCTACTTTTCTCCTATAACCGGACGACCATGGCAACCAACCCAATTAGATTACTTGCTACTTGGATCAAGCATATCTAAATATACCAATTTCAAAATTTAAATTTTGAATTTCAAATTTGAGATTTTAATCAAATTTCAAATTTTAAATTTCAATCTTTGAATTTTAAAATTTTGAATTTTGAATTTCAAATTTTAAATTTCGAATTTTAAATTTCAAATTTTAAATTTGAGATTTCAATCAAATTTCAAATTTCAAATTTCAAATTTGAAACTTCTAACAAATTTCAATTTTTAATTTTCAATTTTTTTTGAATTTGAATTTTAAATTTTGAATTTCAAATTTAAACTTATAGATTACACCTTAATCTACGCATGCATATGTATATCATATTCTAGAACCATGCTCTGATACCATT